>NC_069500.1:454085338-454352838 GCF_027579735.1 Bombina bombina
CACCAGGAGGGCATGATGGAAGCGAGACTCCAGATATTCTTGAAGATTGTGGAGATGCGCAACCAGATGAAATTCACACACCGGAAAACCTTGAGGAACCTGTTGAAACACAGGCACCACCAATTGCACTGCAAACAGGTGGTCTAAATATTGACAATACACCGGCAGAAGGACTATTGGCCAATGTTGGATTGAGGGAAATGTTGACACTTGCAAGGCAATACAGAGAGGACCACAGAGAAATGCAAAATATTATTAACACTAATATTGACCGCTGGGCTGCTCTGTCAGAAAAAAATGTTGAACTAGAAATGCAAAGGAATGAGATTGAAATGCAGAAATTACATCTGCAAAGAGAAATGTTCCAGTGGCAGAGGCGGATGGATGAAGAGAAAAACCAGCAAATTAACAGAGCTTTAACCATCAGTGAAAGGACATTACAATCTCTGTTGGCTATTGTCAGTGAAAGGGAGGGTACAACAGTCCCAAAGAGGCCACGTCTGGAGTGAACATTTCATTTATTATTTATAACACTACAGTATATTAGTCACTGTTAATTTTTTTTCATCGATATATTTGTTTAATAAGTTAGTTTTTGTGTTCTTTAAGTTTAAAATGTTATTTTTTAATAAAGACAATTTTTTTTATGCCCAAAAAAAAAGGTTTATTTACATAAATTCAAAATCACTTTTGATTCTTCAACACAAAAGTTTTTCTCAGTTATTAATTGTCATTCTTCTGACAATCATCATGACAAAACAAAAAATGAAATCACATAACATATTTACGGTATAAAAAATCTACTTGCTCCATTAACATTCCCAAAGTTGCCCTAATTTTAGAAATTTTTTGTTTAACATGATCTTCAAGACAACTCTGAGTACTTTTGTCTGCAGTTTCAATAGTTGATGTTGAAGATAAATCTGTAGAAAAATAAATGCAAAGCAAATTTTAATTCCATTTTCATATACATATGCAATGTATGATAGGGTTTTTCATCACAAATATTACCTCCTGATGTGCTGTTATATAGGTTATCTACTATATTGGCTTCGACACTTATGTCCACTCCTTTAAAGCTTTCATCTGAGCCAACTCATATTTGAAATATACAATATGTATTAGTTAAAACTTTGATTTTCTTAGATTTAAGATTACTGAGTATGAAACATACCTTATCTACCATCATTGTTGGTAAAACTTCTATCCTTGGTTGAGTATCATCGGAACTCAAGGCTTCAAATATTGGCACACTATCAGGATTTTGAAATTCTTCCATTTCCATACTATTTTCCATGTCTTCCATGGTAATATCTATGAACATAATTACAAAGATAAAGATAGAAAACTATTAAATCAAAAACCTAGGATATATTATTTAAAACTATAATAATAATCATTAAAAGGGACATTGAACCCAATTTCTAAGTTTCATGATTCAGATAGTGCATGCAATTTAAATAAACTTTCTATTTTACTTCATTCTTTTTGTATCTTTATTTGAAAAGCAAGAATGTAAGTTTAGATGCCAGCCCATTTTTGGTGAACCAACTGTGTTGTACTTGCTAATTGGACAGAACCAATAAAAAAGTGCTGTCCATGGTGCTCAACAAAAAATTGGCTGGCTCCTTAGCTTAGATGCCTTCTTTTTCAAATAAAGATAGCAAGATAATGAGGAAAAAAATGATAATAGAAGTAAATTAGCAACTTGATTAACATTGCATGCTAAAACTTTTTAAGCCAAAACCTAAAATATATGATTTAAAAGTTAAATAATAAGTCATTACCTGTCTGTGCCTTTTTATGAAAAATTTCATATGGATTTGGAGATAATTCAATATCCAATAGTGTTATTGGCAAAGGTGGAGAAAGAGCTTCACTTCTGGGTGTTTGCACCAACATTGACCTTAGGCAGCGTGGTGGGTGTTCACACTTCATTCTCCTACTTCTCATATCTATAAACATATATATAAAAAAAATTTGGAATAAGAAAAATACATTTAATTATTCCAAGTAATTTTTTATTTTCCAAGCATTCAGTTCTGCATGCTTACTTTTCTAACATGTTTCAATGGTATATAGTAATATATTTATATTTTATTCTACTAACTCAGTTCTGCATGCTTACTTTTAGAAGATGTTTCGATGGTATATACTAATATAGTTATATTTTACTCTACTAACTCATTTTTGTATGGTAACTTTTCTAACCTTTTAAGTGTATATAGTAATATAGTTAAATTTTAATCTACTAACTCAGTTCTGCATGCTTACTTTTGTAACTTTTTGCAATTGTATATACTAATATAGTTAAAGTAACACTCAGAAAATAATATTGTCCTTGATTCGTCAATGATGACGCAGTTCAAAAATAACATCCTTATTTTATATTATAAAAAATTATGTCCTTACATGTCCTTATCAATCTTCGAATCGATTTATAGTACTTCGGTTCTCTTCTCTTCAAATCACTATATTTTCTAAGACACTGTCGTCTTGTTCTTTTAATTTTTGAAATACGATGCATTCTTCTCAGCATCTCGTATATAATTTTGTCTCTGCATTCCTGTCTCACTCCCCTCACACCACCAATCCGTTTAGGGAAATATTTATCCATGGCATAAACTAATATCACCAATTCTCCAGCATCAAAACGTTCAGGACGCGACATGTTTGATGATGACGTGATTAATCGTTATGTCAATCATTAGAGCATTGATCTAGATATGTATCCCCGAAAAATAGAAAAAAATATAATGTATATGTAGATTCATGTATTTTATGAAGGTTTGTAAATATCGATGTTTATAGTTATTACAAATGATATTTGGTTTCTATAAATTTTCTTTGTTTCAGATGTTTTGATATGTATTAAAATTTACTTTGATTTACAATTGTTATTTTGTTTCTAAACATTTTCTTTGTTTCAGATGTGTTTATATGTATTAAAATTTATTTTGGTTTACAATTTTTATTTTGTTTCTAAACATTTTCTTTTTTTAAGATGTGTTTATATGTATTAAAATGTACTTTGGTTTACAATTATTTTTTTTCAAAACATTTTCTTTGTTTCAGATGTGTTTATATGTATTAAAATTTATTTTGGTTTACAATTTTTATTTTGTTTCTTAACATTTTCTTTTTTTAAGATGTGTTTATATGTATTAAAATGTACTTTGGTTTACAATTGTTATTTTTTTTCTAAACATTTTCTTTGTTTCAGATGTGTTTATATGTATTAAAATTTATTTTGGTTTACAATTGTTATTTTGTTTCTAAACATTTTCTTTTTTTTCATATGTGTTTATATGTATTAAAAGTTACTTTGGTTTACAATTGTTAATATATAATGTTTAAAGATTGTAATTTTGTAATAAATTAATTTTTTGCCATTATTTTCTATATGCCACTATTCTTTTAACAAATCTTGAATGGAAAAATATATTATTAAGGATAAGAAAATAAGTGTTAAGAGTAAGCCCTTAAGGTATTTATTTGAATATGGGACAACCTAGTAGCTGTTAAAAATTGAGGTTAGAATAAAACAAAGCAAATTAGCAAGTCTTTTTTAACTCAAAAATCCTATCTGATAACATAAAGCACTGTTGAATATACTGTCGCTTGTTACAGCTACAATTCAATGACACAATACAATGAATTAGCATCAGCTATGGAGGGATTACATTACACTACACACATTATGTAAAAGAGTGAGAGCAGCTGTAGACACTAGTGTGATGTCACAAAGACAATGTATTACCTATAATATATTGTCTGTAATAACTTTGATCATAAACTTTATTTATTTGAAACCTTTGGTAATTGAAGAGCAACAACTGTTATGTATTTAACTGTTTATCATGAGTGATTTTTAATAACCTTAATTCTTAAAAAAAAAATGTAGACAAGTTAATAAAGAAAGATTTTTTATTGATCAACTAAAACTTTAATCTTCAAAATATTGTTCTGAAACCATGTCCCTTGTTGCATTTCCACGCCTATTAGCTTGTTCTACACATATTTCTTCTGTTAAATCATCAGCATCTATTGGATCTTCATCTTCTAATGGTGAGCCTCTTTTAATTGCTATATTGTGCAGTATGCAGCAAACCAATATAATTTTTGCAACTTTCTCTGGTGCATACTGCATAGCACCACCAGAACGATCAAGACATCGAAACCGCATTTTCAAAAGACCAAAAGTCCTCTCAATAACCCCCCTGGTAGATCGGTGAGCTTCATTGAAACGTACTTGACTTCTGGTCTGTGGGTTGTTATAGGGAGTCAACAGCCATTCTGTACATGAGTACCCTCCATCTCCTAATTGAAGATATAATAAATATAAATATTAATATAAGAATAATTATAAAGATTGAGAACTATACAATACAAATTTAAACTATACAGATAACAGTCGACAAATTGGGCGCAATTTTTGTACATTGAAATGAGAGACAAATTAGACGCCAGTTATGCTTACCTAGAAGCCATCCTTCAGGCATATTTCCGTCCTCGAACATCCGGTATAACCCAGTCTGCCTTAAGATGTAAGAATCATGACAGGAGCCAGGAAAGTTAGAACGGACACTGATAATCCTCATGTTGGGGTCACAGACCATCTGGACATTCAAGGAATGGAAATGCTTTCTATTCCTATAGATCTCCTCACGAGCTTGAAGTGGTCTTACAGCAACATGGGTACAGTCTATGGCACCTAGGACATTGGGCATCCCAGCCATCCTATAGAAATTTGACTTGATAGATTGCCATTCTTCAGGGGTAGATGGCAAACAAACATATCAATGAAAAATAACCATCATAGCCCCTATTACTTTGGATAAGTGGCGGGAAAAAGCAGATTGACTCATTCCAATAATGACGCTAGAAACTGCCTGAAAGGAGCCTGTTGCAAAAAAATGCAAAGCAGCTAATAGTTTCAGAAGTCCCGGAATAGCTTGTGAACGAGCAGTCATCGGCTCCAAATGATCTTCAATCTCTCGATACAGGTGTAATATCGATTCACGATCAAGCCGGAATCTTTGTATGATCTCTCGGTCCGAAAGGCCGTGCAAACCAACCCGTGGAAGGAATACACGGGGGACACAAACTCTCCTTCTTCTAACAATACGATTAGCTACATTTCCAGTATTCTGTCTTCTAGCCCAGATTTGCATCACACGGAGAATAAACAAATACAGAATTCTCTCCATAGCTGCTGAAATGAACAATGTAAGTACAATGCTGATATTACTGCCTTTTATATATGTCTAGACTGGCGTCTAGAGTGACTTTCCTATTGTTTTATACCTTGCCCGCCACCTTTTGCGAGTTTTGATGCGAGATTTGGTGCGGGTAGCTCGCTGACTGCTAAGTACATGGAGCCCTAAGGGCAATTTATTCACATACAAATCTGCTGATTTTTATGTGAATAAATTGTCCTTAAACTATAATTGAGCGCTGGGGACTATCTTTTACCTACATTGTTTACTGGAGGATTGGGCAGTATTCTCAAGTCTTGCGTGCACTCCATATCCTCTGTGCTGTTCTCTTCATCCTATTTTATGGTATTATTGTTGGTCTGAAGACGGGGATAGAACCCTGAAACGTCACACAAGGGATTGAAAGGATTTCCCCTAATTAAACCCGGAGAGTGCCTTCCTTTTTTTGGTATAAATATATATATATATATATATATATATATATATATATATATATATAAAATCTATTTATAATAAAATATAACATATTTTGCTATGTGCAGAACATTGGAATGTGAAATATTTACAGTACATACACACTATATAGTTTATTGCATATGAATATTGTATAAATATGATGTTACATGTTTTCATTGACTTAATTGTAAAAGGCTCCAGTGTTGTCTATACATATATGCATATATAAATTCATATGTACACACACACACATATATCTATATACAGATGTGAGTAAATATATAAGTATGAGGATATGTACTATTTGGTTATAAAATACCAAAAAATGGCTCAATCAATATATAACATATTTTGCTATGTGCAGAACATTGGAATGTGAAATATTTACAGTACATACACACTATATAGTTTATTACATATGAATATTGCATAAATATGATTTTACATGTTTTCATCGACTTAATTGTAAAAGGCTCCAGTGTTGACTATACATATATGCATATATAAATTCATATGTACACACACACACATATATCTATATACAGATGTGAGTAAATATATAAGTATGAGGATATGTACTATTTGGTTATAAAATACCAAAAAAACGGCTCAATCAATATATGAAACCAAATAGCTAAATAAATATTCTTCCTGGAGTATTTCAAACCGTTGTGAAACACACCAAAGAAAAAGGTTAATACAATAAATGGATCAGATGCTAAGATCCAAAAAAATATACATATGCGTGAAAGCTTTGTTGGTTTTGTCAACTGATACAAAATAAATAAATCAAGTCCCAAGTTGATTAAAATCACCCTTCTTCTTGAAGTTTGAAAAAAAAAAAAAAATTGACGGATAAGTCAATATTTATAATGATATATCCATATAAAGAAACACACTTAAATTCCCAAATTTGCTTGATATGCAGTCTTATTCTTATGTTATCCAAAAAATTGAGATAAATGCCTACTTACAGCAGGTAACCTCAATCCTATGAGGTAAGTAAATGCATCCCTTTAAGGAATAGATGTCCCAATGCGTTAGGAGTTCACTTGAAGAGACTTTATTCAATTTGTCTACTACTTTGAAACCGCTTTGGTCTTACCTTACTTTGTGTGTAGGGTGTATTTGTTTTTGACATACACCCTTTTGGAAAGCTGCTACTGATGTAACAAACAATTATTACATGCCTTTGTGATACCTCATAAATTAAAAAGTTACCAGCTCTTTTACCTTACCAGCCCTTAAAAAGGCCCTTTGCGGGGCATGCCCCAAAGAATTCTGCTCTTTTGCCTTTAAAAGAAAAATACAACCCCCCCAACATTAAAACCCACCACCCACATACCCCTAATATAACCCAAACCCCCCTTAAATAAACCTAACACTACCCCCCTGAAGATCATCCTACCTTGAGTCGTCTTCAGCCAGCCGACCACCGATGGAACCGAAGAGGAGATCCGGAGCGGCAGAAGTCATCATCCAAGGGGCTCTGAAGAAGTCTTCCATCCGATGAAGTCATCATCCAGGCGGCACTGAAGAGGTCTTCCAACCGGGCGATGTCATCTTCCAAGCGGCATCTTCAATCTTCTTTCTTCCGGATCCATCTTCATCCCGATTGGAACAGCCAATAGAATGCAAGCTCAATCTGATTGGCTGATTGGATCAGCCAATCGGATTGAACTTCAATCTGATTGGCTGATTCAATCAGCCAATCAGATTTTTCCTACCTTAATTCCGATTGGCTGATAGAATCCTATCAGCTAATCGGAATTGAAGGGATGCCATCTTGGATGACGTCCCTTAAAGGAACCTTCATTCAGTCATCGGCCGTCGGGGAAGAAGGATGTTCCACGTCGGCGGGATGAAGATGGATCCGGAAGAAAGAAGATTGAAGATGCCGCTTGGAAGATGACATCGCCTGGTTGGAAGACCTCTTTAGCGCCGCCTGGATGATGACTTCATTGGATGGAAGACTTCTTCAGCGCCCCTTGGATGATGACTTCTTCCGCTCCGGATCTCCTCTTCGGTTCCATCGGTGGTCGGCTGGCTGAAGACGACTCAAGGTAAAATGATCTTCAGGGGGGTAGTGTTAGGTTTATTTAAGGGGGTTTGGGTTAGATTAGGGGTATGTGGGTGGTGGGTTTTAATGTTGGGGGGGTTGTATTTTTCTTTTACAGGCAAAAGAGCAGAATTCTTTGGGGCATGCCCCGCAAAGGGCCCTTTTAAGGGCTGGTAAGGTAAAAGAGCTGGTAACTTTTTAATTTAGAATAGGGTAGGGCATTTTTTTATTTTGGGGGGCTTTGTTATTTTATTAGGGGGCTTAGATTAGGTGTAAGTAGCTTAAAATTGTTGTAATATTTTTTAAATGTTTGTAACTTATTTTTTTTATTTTTTGTAACTTAGCTTTTTTTATTTTTTGTAATTTAGTTAGTTTATTTAATTGTATTTAATTGTAGTTATTTGTAGGTAATTTATTTAATTAATTTAATGATAGTGTAGTGTTAGGTTTAATTGTAACTTAGGTTAGGAATTATTTTATAGGTAATTTTGTATTTCTTTTAGCTAGGTAGTTATTAAATAGTTAATAACTATTTAATAACTATTCTAACTAGCTAAAATAAATGCAAAGTTACCTGCAAAATAAATATAAATCCTAAAATAGCTACAATGTAATTATTAATTATATTGTAGCTATCTTAGGGTTTATTTTACAGGTAAGTATTTAGTTTTAAATAGGAATAATTTATTAAAGTATAGTGTAGTATTAGGTGCAATTGTAACTTAGGTTAGTTTTTATTTTACAGGTTAATTTCTCTTTATTTTAACTAGGTAGCTATTAAATAGTTAATAACTATTTAATAGCTATTGTACCTAGTTAAAATAAATTGAAAGTTGCCTGTAAAATAAAAATAAATCCTAAGATAGCTACAATATAATTATTATTTATATTGTAGCTATCTTAGGGTTTATTTTAAAGGTAAGTATTTAGTTTTAAATAGGATTAACTTGTTAATAAGAGAAATATTATTTAGATGTATTTAATTAATATTTAAGTTAGGGGGGTGTTAGGGTTAGTGTTAGACTTAGATTTAGAGGTTAATAATTTTATTACAGTGGCGGCGGTGTAGGGGGGGCAGGATAGAGGTTAATAAATTTATTATAGGTGGCGATGGTGTAGGGGGGGCATATTAGGGGTTAATAAGTTTAATATAGGTTAACGCGGGGTCCGGGAGCGGCGGTTTAGGGGTTAAACTATTTATTTAGTTGCGACAAGGTCCGGGATCCGCAGGATAGGGGTTAATAACTTTATTATAGGTGGCGGCGGTATGGGGGGGGCAGGATAGGGGTTACTAGGTATAATGTAGGTGGTGGTGGTGTCAGGGAGCAGCGGTTTAGGGGTTAATACATTTATTATAGTTGCGGCGGGGTCTAGGAGCGGCGGTTTAGGGGTTAATAACTTTATTTAGTTGCGGGGGTCTCCGGGGGCGCCGGTATAGGGGGTAGAACAGTGTAGTTAGTGTGGGTGCTTAGTGACAGGGGTATCAATAAAGCTGTCAAAAAGCCGAAGAGCAGCGAGATCGGATGAGTGATAACTCTCACAGTCTGCTGCTCATGGCCCCGTACTTGGTGCGTGGCTTTTTGACAGCTTTTTTGATAACTTAGGCGAAATTTTGAAGGTCCGCGGCGGCAATGGTAGGCGAGCTTAGGCGGACGTATTGAACCGGCGAAGGCAGGTAAAGTAGATGGCTTGATAACTACCCCCCATTGAATTAACCTTTTTCTTTGGTGTGTTTCACAACGGATTGAAATACTCCAGAAAGAATATTTATTTATCTATTTGGTTTCATATATTGATTGAGCCATTTTTTTGGTATTTTATAACCAAATAGTACATATCCTCTGTCATACATATATATTTACTCACATCTGTATACGTTATATAAACTAAGCGCCTGGATACAAATCTTTTTACCAATATCCTAAACAAGCTAGAAATAAGACAGTTCTAGGTGGGGACCTTTTATTTGTCATTATTTCAGGTATTAGGCAGCAGGTTTATTCTCTAAAATTAGAGCCGTGGGCCAGGGGTGGTACACTTAGCGCTGATTTAATTGTTCTCTTTTAAGCCATATATATATATATGTATATATATATATATATATATATATATATATATATATATATATATATATATACATATACATCTTAAGCCATGTATATGTATGTATCTCTATGTTAAAGCCCTTTGCCTGCCTTTTTTTTTCTAACACCTAAGATCTTTGAGCCCTTATAACTTTTGTGTGCAAGATTGTTTTTATAAATTTTTATAGATAGTTATTATGAGTAGAACTATACTTTTGAATGTGTTTTTGATGTGTTTTGTGCAATTTTTTATTTTCACAAAACAGTTAACCAGAGTTCTGAAGACGCAGTAATCATTCTAGCATAAATCGTGATTACGTTCAAGCGATCCCGTATACTTTCAACTCATAATATCAGAGATAAACCTGCCAGGTGTAAATACCTAAGATAAACCCCTTAAAGCTCACATGTAACTGTTAGCGCTCCACTTGCGCTCCACTCGTAATCTGGCCCAAAATTGCTTACATAGATTTCATACATATACCTTCCTTTTACAAGGATACATTTCTGTGATTCAGCATTTCTAGCTTGTCTGTACCTGCATTTTAATAAAACATTTTGAATATGTTTTAAAATGTTTGACCTTATTATTTATAGATTTCTTTCATTCATATATGTAGATGCGTCCATAATACTGAACCAGAGCTAACCTTAGTAGCTTCTGTGTACCCCTCCCTTGTTTACATACCCTACAGTGCACATATAAACTGCTGAGTACAATTTATTTCAATATAAAAATCAATTTGACTTCATGTTCTTTGTTTAGTCATAAAAATTATTCAGGGAAGATCATATGCATATACATTTAGGTTGTGAACAAATTTTGCCTGTAATTTAAATCATTTATCTAGATTCTAGACTAATCTTAAAATGGCCAGAATTCACAGAATTATTCCTATAGTGCCACCAAATGTCTAAAAACAAGACAACTATTGTAGCTTTACAGAAGTTTTTCAGCATGCAACTGGTACACCATTAGAGATGTTATTTTATTGCTATGTGATTACACTCAGAAATAATTAAGAATGTTGTCTATTATAGTATGTTGCAGGCTTTATCACTGTATATGTAGGCAATGTTTATTTTATAATGAGCATGTTAAGTTAAAAATGAATGATTAAATGACCAACTGAGAGCTTGTTTCCATTGAGCCATAATTCAGTTTGCTTGCGCTTGCAAACCGATAAATATACTGTCGAAGCAATATCATTTATCGACTGCTTCCAATGACGTGTTATACCTCAATATCAGCAGCCGGACTCCTGCTGCCGAAAAAAACTTTTCGGCCCATAGAAAGTAATAGAAGCCGTTAATCGATAAATTATACAAGGTTTCCATTGAAAGTCCTAACCGTTAATACACTGTCGGAGGCTGTTGATACATTGGGAAATATTACACCCAGCTCACTTAGGTGTAAAGGAGAAAAAAAGGAGCTTTTTGAGGCCTGTTTCTCATTTAAATTGCAAATCCTTAAAACATTTATGAGTGTTTCAATGTAGAAATAAGATTATATATGCTACATTTATTGGTCCTATGTATTGGAATATTTGCACCTATGTTTTCATTGAAATATCAATATGTATGTACATAGAAAAATAGATGCAGGCATATAACACTTATCCCAAATGCAACCTTTGCCCAGGGATGCTATATATATTCTATATTCTTAATACATATATAAATATAATAATCTTCGCCTACATGTATATATGTATGATAATGGTGTATAAATCTTTGACCTATGTAAACCATATAATGATATTAGATTTGTTTGTAAATATATATGTTCTAGCAAAATAATGGAATCAAATATTTGTGTTATGTCACTTTAAATTAAAGGGATATTCTATTCACAATTAAACATTCATGAATCAAATAAAGCATTCAATTGCAATTAACTTACATATGTACTCAAAATCAATTTAATTTCATTATCTTTCATATTTTAATTATGTATTTAAGTTTAGGAGGCATTCCATTTAATGTTCAGCACCTGTGTTGCATTTATTGATTGCTGGCTACATTTACACAACAATAGTGATAGAGAAGTCCAGCACACAAAAGAAAATCCAATGAGGGTAATTGTCCCAGAGTGACTGCCACACTCAGCAACACATATCCAATGAAAAAATGGGAAAAGACTCCTCTGCAGTAAAAAAATCCAAATTTTATTGTGATAAAGGATCAGACATAAAAAACACATTGTTTCGGGGTTAGTACCCCTTAGTCATGTGATAAAATTCACTCATAACACACCTATTTAAATAGGCTAACTAGGTAATTAACACCTTGTATACTCATTTGGTGAGATTAGTCACAACAATATCTCTACTGCCCTCTTCTGGACAAGGGTGAAATGACATATATTCTAAAAACAGATATTCAATCCTCAAGGATAAATACATTACATAGTATCAAACAATATTTTATGCAGAGAAACACCATTTGAAAAGTTATTAAAGAAAATTATTATTTGAAAAAACTGTTTATATTGAAAAAATTGTAGACTTGAAACAAAACTTATATGTTCATTTGAGAAAGAAATTATTTGGTTGATAAAAATTGTCCTCATAAAATTATTCAGACAACTGTTTAATACATTTATTTTACCACTTTTTTTTACCGAACTGATTAGCTGGTTCTATTTGTAGACATTTATTTGAAATAAATTATCCAAACAATTGAGAGTATTGTCACACCATACCTGTGATGTTTATAATGGGTTGCAGGGAATCTAATAATCTTGCCCTCATTGTCAGAATATAACTCAAAAGCACTATTAGACATAGAGTCATAACTCATTATCTAAACTCCATACTCCAATGAGGTAAGAAAACATGATTATCAACCAGGGAAAACACTGCGTTAATAACAAACAGACTAGTTGATTTCTCTATTCATCCCCTTCGGTTCCAGGGTATCCAATTTAAAAATCCAGAATGTTTCACGTTGTTTCAACAGTAATTCCCTGTTGCCACCAGGTCTAGGTGTCTTAATATGGTCTATAACCTGATGCCCTGCTGATAAAAAATGGTGAGCCACAGGTGCGGTGATAACCTTGCACCTTATATTGCTTTTGTGCTCAGTAATGCGGTCCCCAACCCGTCTAGTGGACTCGCCCACATAGGCCCGCCCACAAGGGCATTTGATCAAATAGATGACATAACTAGTGTTGCAAATGTAGTAATCTCTGTATTTAAATTTATGACCTGTCTGAGGATGCACGAAGTATGGACTTTTAATTATTGAGCCACAGTTTATACAACCTAAACAAGGAAAACATCCCAAATTTTTTTTACAATTTTTTCAATATAAACAGTTTTTTCAAATAATAATTTTCTTTAATAACTTTTTCAAATGGTGTTTCTCTGCATAAAATATTGTTTGATACTATGTAATGTATTTATCCTTTAGGCTTGAATATCTGTTTTTAGAATATATGTCATTTCACCCTTGTCCAGAAGAGGGCAGTAGATATATTGTTGTGACTAATCTCACCAAATGAGTATACAAGGTGTTAATTACCTAGTTAGCTTATTTAAACAGGTGTGTTATGAGTGAATTTTATCACATGACTAAGGGGTACTAACCCCGAAACGTTGTGTTTTTTATGTCTGATCCTGTATCACAAAAAAATTTGGATTTTTTACTGCAGAGGAGTCTTTTCCCATTGTTTCATTGGATACATTTACATAACAATTATCAAGCGCTACCCATGTGCAGAATCAAAATGGGTAGATTCCTAAATTTATATTCCTGCTTTACAAAATTACAGATGATAATGAAGTTAAATAAATAATAGGAGTACATATTTAAGTATATTAATACTGCATGCTCTGATTCATGAATATCATTTTGAACAGATTATCCCTTTAAGAAATATGTCAAATCCTCATTTTAAAGAGACAAATACAGATATAATATAATCCTTAAAATAAACATATATTATCAATGCATATAATCCCCTGAGATGGCACACTTGAATGACATGGTTACCTGATAGAAAATAATATAGAAAAATAAGTCAAAGGAAATAATTTGTTTATCATGAAGATTAGTTTTATTATTACAGATTTATTATTTATTTATTTATAAAATATTTTACCAGGTAGGATACATTGAGATGTCTCTCGTTTTCAACTATGTCCTGGATGAACAAAACATTGCATTGATAAAATAGGGTACAATAAAATACAAAACAATCACCTAGATTATGAGTTTTGCGTTAGAGGCTATGCAGTGCTAATGAGCAGTTTATGCTCACCACTCACTTACAGACAGCGCTGGTATTACGGGTTTTTACAACCCAGACAAGAAGTGAACGTTGAACAAAATTTTGCTCCATACCGCACTCCAATACCAGCGCTGCTTATGTTAGCGGTGAGCTGGTCTAACGTGCTCGTGCACGATTTCCCCATAGGTATCAACGGGGAGATCCATCTGAAAAAAAGTCTAACAACTGCCAAAAAGCAGCATAAAGCTCCTTAACGCAGCCTAATTGATTCCTATGGGGAAATAAATTTTATGTCTTCACCTAACACCCTAACATGAACCCCGAGTCTAAACACCCCTAATCTTACACTTATTAACCCCTAATCTGCCGCCCCTGACATCGCCGCAACCTACATTATTTTATTAACCACTAATCTGCCGCTCCGGACACCGCTGCCACCTACATTATACTTATGAACCCCTAATCTGCTGCCCCCAACATCGCCGACACCTAAATTATATTTATTAACCCCTAATATGCCTCCCCCTATGTCGCCGCCACTTACCTACAATTATTAACCCCTAATCTGCTGCCCCCAACGTCGCCGCCACTATAATAAACATATTAACTCCTAAACCGCGGCACTCCCGCCTCGCAAACATTAGTTAAATATTATTAACTCCTAATCTGCCGGCCCTAACATCGACGTCACCTACCTACATTTATTAACCCCTAATCTGCCGACCCCAAAGTCGCCGCCACTATATTAAAGTTATTAACCCCTAAACCTAAGTCTAACCCTAAACCTAATACCCCCTAAATTAAATATAATTAATAGAAATCTAAATAAAATTACTATAATTAACTAAATTATTCCTATTTAAAACTTAATACTTACCTATAAAATAAACCCTAAGCTAACTACAATATAACTAATAGTTACATTGTAGCTAGCTTAGAGTTTATTTTTATTTTACAGGCAAGTTTGTATTTATTTTAACTAGGCAGAATAGTTACTAAATAGTTATTTACTATTTAATAACTACCTAGCTAAAAAAAATACAAATTGACCTGTAAAATAAAACCTAACCTAAGTTACAATTACACCTAACACTACATTATAATTAAATAAATTAACTAAATTAAATACAATTAAATATAATTAAATACAATTAAATACAATTATCTAAAGTACAAAAAAACAAACATTACATTACAGAAAATAATAAGCAAATTACAAGATTTTTAAACTAATTACACCTAATCTAATCCCCCTAACAAAATAAAAATGCCCCCCCAAAATAAAAAAAGCCCTACCCTACACTATATTACAAATAACCCTTAAAAGGGCCTTTTTTGGGGCATTGCCCCAAAGTAATCGGCTCTCTTACCCGTAAAAAAAATTACAAATACCCCCCAACATTAAAACCCACCACCTACACAACCAACCCTACTCTAAAACCCACCCAATACCCCCTTACAAAAAAAACTAACAATAACCCCTTGAAGATCACCTTACCGGGAGAAGTCTTCACCCAACCGGGCCGAAGTCCTCAACAAAGCCAAGAGAAGTCTTCATCCAAGCCGGGAGAAGTGGTAATCCAGACGGGCAGAAGTCCTCATCCAGACGGCATCTTCTATCTTCATCCATACTGCGTGGAGCGGGTCCATCTTCAAGACATCCAACGCGGAGCATCCTCTTCACAGAATGAAGGTGCCTTTAAGTGATGTCATCCAAGATGGCGTCCCTTCAATTCCAATTGGCTGATTGAATTATATCAGTCAATCGGAAATTAAGGTAGAAAAAATCCTATTGGCTGATGCAATCAGCCAATAGGATTAAAGTTCAATCCTATTGGCTGATCCTTTCAGCCAATAGGACTGAGCTTGCATTCTGTTGGCTGATTGCATCAGCCAATAGTATTTTTTCTACCTTAATTCCGATTGGCTGATAGAATTCTATCAGCCAATCGGAATTGAAGGGACACCATCTTGGATGACGTCACTTAAAGGTACCTTCATTCTGTGTTAGCCATCGATTGAAGAGGATGCTCCACGTCGGATGTCTTAAAGATGGACCCGCTCCGCGCCGGATGGATGAAGATAGAAGATGCCGTCTGGATGAAGACTTCTGCCCGTCTGGAGGACCACTTCACCCAGCTTGGATGAAGACTTCTCCCGGCTTTGTTGAGGACTTCGGCCCAGTTGGGTGAAGACTTTTCCTGGTAAGGTGATCTTCAAGGGGTTAGTGTTAGGTTTTTCTAAGGGGGTATTAGGTGGATTTTAGAGTAGGGTTGGTTGCGTGGGTGGTGGGTTTTAATGTTGGGGGGGATTTGTAATTTTTTTTACAGGTAAGATTACTTGAGGAAAACAACAATTGCTGACGCAATTGAAAAGATTGTACTTAAATAGCACTAAACATCACTTTGTGGATAAGCCACATTATACTAATATAGGAAGGCCCAAAAAATGGCAGGTTTTAAAACTTAACTTTTAATGTTAATGCTAAAAAATCTCTATATTAAAACCACAGTAAGAGAAAATGGGAATGACTGAAGTCCCACAGTCAAAATGTCTAGGGACAAAAATTATAATACGTGTCCCCAGTGGGTAAATTGGACTAAGGAGTGTACTCAGGAGGAATGTAGGAGGGGTAGATATCTTAACCGGTCCGCCCGTCCCTGGGATTGTGCCTGGCACAATCCCAGAGACGGGCGGACCCGTTTGCCCATATAATTACCTGTTATATCTGGTGGGACTGAGGTGCTGTACATTAGTAGAATACTTGAGGAAAACAACAATTGCTGACGCAATTGAATAGAATGTACTTAAATAGCACTCAACATCACTTTGTGGATAAGCCACATTATACTAATATAGGAAGGCACAAAAAATGGCAGGTTTTAAAACTTAACTTTTAATGTTAATGCTAAAAAATCTCTATATTAAAACCACAGTAAGAGAAAATGGGAATGACTGAAGTCCCACAGTCAAAATGTCTAGGGACAAAAATTATAATACGTGTCCCCAATGGGTAAATTGGACTAAGGTGTGTACTCAGGAGGAATGTAGGAGGGGTAGATATCTTAACCGGTCCGCCCGTCCCTGGGATTGTGCCTGGCACAATCCCAGAGACGGGCGGACCCGTTTGCCCATATAATTACCTGCCACTTTGCCCTATTAAGATATCTACTCCTTCTGCATTGCTCCTGAGTACACACCTTAGTCCAATTTACCCATTGGGGTCACGTATTATAATTTTTATCCCTAGACATTTTGACTGTGGGACTTCAGTCATTCCCATTTTCTCCTACTGTGGTTTTAATATAGAGATTTTTTAGCATTAACATTAAAAGTTAAGTTTTAAAACCTGCCATTTTTTGTGCCTTCCTATATTAGTATAATGTGGCTTATCCACAAAGTGATGTTGAGTGCTATTTAAGTACATTCTTTTCAATTGCGTCAGCAATTGTTGTTTTCCTCAAGTATTCTACTAATGTACAGCACCTCAGTCCCACCAGATATAACAATATATTATCTCTCCCCCGTAGTGTTCCTCAGGGACAGATTACTTGGTATTAGGACACATCACTAGTAATGCCATAGTTTTTTCTTTTTTCTCTGCAAGAGAGCTGATTACTTTGGGGCAATGCCCCGCAAAAGCCCTTTTAAGGGCTATTTGTAATTTAGTGTAGGGTAGGGCTTTTTTATTTTGGGGGAGCTTTTTTTATTTTGTTAGGGGGATTAGATTAGGTGTAATTTGTTTAAAAATCTTGTAATTTGTTTATTATTTTCTGTAATTTAGTGGGTTTTTTTGTACTTTAGATAATTTTATTTAATTGTATTTAATTGTATTTAATTTAGGGAATTAATTTAATTATAGTGTAGTGTTAGGTGTAATTGTAACTTAGGTTAGGTTTTATTTTACAGGTAACTTTGTATTTATTTTAGCTAGGTAGTTATTAAATAGTTAATAACTATTTAGTAACTATTCTACCTAGTTAAAATAAATGCAAACTTTCCTGTAAAATAAAAATAAACCCTAAGCTAGATACAATGTAACTATTAGTTATATTGTAGCTAGCTTAGGGTTTATTTTACAGGTAAGTATTTAGTTTTAAATAGGAATTATTTAGTTAATTATAGTAATTTTATTTAGATTTATTTAAATTATATTTATGTTAGGGGGTGTTAGGGTTAGACTTAGATTTAGGGGTTAATAACTTTAGTATATTGGCAGCGATGTTGGGGGCTGCAGATTAGGGGTTAATAAATGTAGGTAGGTGTCGGCAATGTTAGGGACGGCAGATTAGGGGTTAATAATATTTAACTAATATTTGCGAGGTGGGAGTGCGGCGGTTTAGGGGTTAATATATTTATTATAGTGGCGGCGATGTTCAATTCTGCAGATTAGGGGTTAAAAATTTAATTTTTATGTTTGCAATGCGGGAGGGCCTCGGTTTAGGGGCTAATAGGTAGTTTATGGGTGTTAGTGTACTTTTTACCACTTTAGTTAAGAGTTTATGCTACGGCATTGTACCATAAAACTCTTAACTACTGACTTTAAAATGCGGTACCAGGCTTCACAGGAGAGGGTCTACCGCTCACTTTTTGTCAGACTCGTAATACCGGCGCTATGCAAGTCCCATTGAAAAATAGGATACGCAATTTACGTAAGTGGATATGCGGTATTTCTAAGTCCGGCCAAAAAAGTGTCTATATACACAGTGATCATTCATAGAGCCAGTACGCTTGAATTTTGACCACAATAAATCCCGAAACTTGAACATTTGAATGAGGTCAGCTGTGATCCAGTTCAAATGTGCTTCTTTAACTCTCACCTTACACAGCAGAGCATGCAAATTCTAAACTTGTAGAAGATCGGACAGAAAGAATTCAGCTGCATAGTCTATATCTAGGATAAGGTTTTATCTTTGCCAGGGGAGATTCTTGATGTCATTTGGAAATAAATCAAGATTACATTTTTGAAAGACCTGGCAATTTTAATCTTGGGAGGGGATTTAGTAGCCTTTATTTTGCGCACGAATTATACTGAGCAGTCGTCACTGAAATAGTTAGGGAGAACACCTGCTTCCTGGATCCGTTCAGGAGAAGTGGAGAGAATCCAATAGAGCAGGGTGTGGTTATGGCTTTTAATGTTTATGTGAGTTGGGGAGGAGATTAATTGCGTTAGTTGCAAAGTCTTAAACATCGAGCAAGAGCTCAAGAACTATTATTATAGAATTCAACCAATCAATATTAAAATCTCCAAAAACCCATATTTCACTTTTTGGATTTTGAGCTATGGTTTCACTAAGGAGATGGGCTATGTCAGAAAGAGAATGCACGAGGGAGTTAGGTGGGCGGTAGATTCCTGCAACAATGATTGATTTACTGCATGGGATTTCAATTGTGCCAGAAAGGATTTACCCTAATTCATATGTAATTTTCAATGTGAAAATCATTGAACATATTTATTCAATACAAAAATGATGACTCATTAAAGTATAATGTGGCATAGTACTAATATTTATAAAATATATGTAATATCATGTCTGCTAAAGCAGAGAATACATTTGCAATATTTAGAATATTAACCAAAATACATAAGTGCTAAATATTACATACTTCAAGAGATTTGAAGTATTGTCTTTAACATGGAGTTATTGAAACAATTTAAAAGTTCATTGTGCATTGGTCCCAGGGAGAGTCTGTGGGGCCTATTTAAAAAATGTCTGTCCGACATGATCCGATCAGCGGATCATGTCCAACAGACATCGCTGAATGCGGAGAGCAATACGCTCTCCTCATTCAGCATTGCACCAGCAGCTCTTGTGCCAATTGGCCGCTAGCAGGGGGTGTCAATCAACCCAATCGTATTGGATCGGGTTGATTTCACGCGATCTCTGTCCGCCGCCTAAGAGCAGGTGGACAGGTTATGGATCAGCGATCTTTAGACCGCTGCTTCATAACTATTTTTCTAGTGAGTCTGAATGCTCGCCAGAAACACGGCCCTTCAAGCTCCAGACGTAGCTTGATAAATGGGCCCCTGTGTCTGTTCATATGATGTCAATTAAAATGTATTAATCACCTCTATATCATGGCGATCACATATATGTTGTGCATACATCAGTGCTTAAATATCATAGAGATGCATTTATCTAATTAGTCTAAATACTTAATAATATTCTTGACAAAAAGGAGTGCATTAGTCATGATAGGTAGAGATTTCAGATATTACATTCCACACATGACTATAAGCATGAATGCAAGGTATTTGGCTATATCAACAGGAAGGTGTATTTACTTTTCAACTCTTCTAAAACTGGATAACCCTTATTAGCTTCATCTGAAGAAGCAAACATATGCTTGTGGAATATTAATCATAACATTTACACATGCCACGTTGACTAATGTTATATAGCATTTACTGCATTGATTTCAGACACGTATCCTCAAGTATTCTTATATGGCATAATATTCTCGATAGAAGTATGCATACATTTATTAACAATATGCACCTGCATATTAATTGACATAATGCAAAATAAAAATGAATAAAGCTGATAATTTTAAGCAAATAAACAGCTATTAGAATAATATTGAAATGTATTTTCAAATTTGGATTAGAAAAATATATGCATATTTACGAGATGGAAATCGCACTTAAAAAAGTGCTTTAGGGGGGCGGAGTTAACTTCCGCACTGAGCAGTCGCAACTTCACAGAGCTCCTGCTTATTCAACTAAATTAAACCACTTTAAAACTGTTTTACTGCACCTTAACAGGCGAGTTTCTACACCTCGGAACATACTGAGGCGTGTGTGGCTGCCTGACCTCGGCGGTACAAGATCCAGACCCGTACAGCCCTCTCTAAGACTCGTGTGTGAGCCGCGCCGGGTGAGCTGGGAACCGCATCTACTTCAGGGCTCTGAAGCTATTTCTAACAAGCGGCAAACTTACTTGCCTTTGCACTAACTATACAGCCACACCGCGCTTAGCTCCGGAGGGTCGGGTATCCGCTCCGGAGCTTTACCGACTACGCTGCAGCTGTCCTGAAAGAGACACTTGGACGCCATAGTGAAAATCTGCCCGGAGGCGCACCGCCCGCAGTGAGTAACAGCCTGCAGTCACACAAACAGAGGGCATAAGGTAGACACAAAAGGGACAAGTAATCCTGCTAAATATCAAAGGTGATAAGATAGACAATAAAGGGGGAACACAGGAGGGAACAGAGCGAGAGAAAAGAAAAAGGCGCCAAAGTCTGCCATCTTCCCTCCTTCTTCCTGCCTTTCTACCTCTCTGCAACGGCTGTGTAAACTGCTACCATCTTGCCACAGCTCTTCCCCAGTGACAAATAGACGCTTAAATTGTCCGGTCTGGAAACCTAATTAACTAATCTCACTGTATACAGGCAGCTGCACTCTCTGCCCTAAAAGCCCTTTTTACATATCACACTACTCAGAACGTCCATACTACTAAAGAGAGTAATTTCACTGTACACAGGCAGCTGCACTCTCTGCCCTAAAAGCCTTTTTTATACACTATACTGCTCTGAACGTCCACACTGCTAAAGGGAGCTTTTACCACTTAATATTTGATGTTCTTAGTGCTTTAATTGTTTAAGTAGTATAAGACCTGCTTAGACTTTTCACCAGATAAGGTCATTGTTAATAAAGGGTGCTTTTTGTATGAACTAGCAGAGTTTTCAGGCTGGTAACCCTTCCACAACAGAGAGAGACTTTTACCACAAACGCAGCTTTACCTGCCTCCCAATTTAACTTTCAGTGCGCTCAGCTATTCCCCTCCATCCTTTCCCACAGGTGCAAGGTACCTGTGGGTCATACCCTCTGACCCTTTACTAACTTGGCCAATAGGAGGCATATCCCTAGGAAGGGACAGCACAACTGAGAGATCCTACCTGGGTCATTCCTATTTACCCACCTAACCGGCATTCAAAACTGAAGAAGGCCTCACTCTGGACTTTTAATCATTAACTCATCACTTAAATATCTGACTATGACCCTACTTTTGATGGTCCACATGGCTCACAGCATGCACTAAGAGGTGGGGGGTCCGCTGGGCCGAGGCATAAGATGACTAACTAAAGAAATGTGATCTAAGACACTGGTCCTAAACACCCTATCGAGGGATCTCTGCCTAATTGTGTTATTTTACACTGTTGTTCTTCTGTTAAAACCTTACTATCTCTATCATGCCACAGGGCTCTCGGAGGAAGGCCGCTAATCCCTCAGAATATAGAAAATCTGTGGCAGACCACTTCAAAGCTAAGCCTGCGGCTGGGAAGCCTATGCCCGAACTTAACACCCCACAACAGCTGCTGGAAAGCAGCCCTGATATGGCGGAAGCCGCAGGTATGGAAAGCAGCATCCCTGGCTCAGTAGCCTCAGATATTGTAACTACCCTCACTCAGAGGATGAACTCCCTCCAAGAATCCCTCACCAAAGCTATCAGGAGCTCTACAGCAGATCTCAGGAGAGATATTGGGGTCATCAGTGAACGTATTGACGTTCTAGAAAAGAAACAAGATGACCTAGCGGTAGAGCAGGGGAATCTGGCTAATCATTCACAAGTTCTAGTCGATATGCTAGACACAGTCGAAGCTAAGATGGCGGACATGGAAGATCGTTCCAGCAGGAACAATTTGAGATTCAGAGGTTTTCCCGAAGAAATTGCCCCGCCTGACCTCGGAAAATATCTCATTGAGCTATGTGAAATACTTCATGCTCCAGGATTCCCCAATGAAACTTTAATGGACAGAGTACATAGACTCCCCAGAGGGAGGAATGTCTCGGCGGAGAAACCAAGAGATGTGATCGCTAGATTCCACTACTTCACATATAAAGAACAAATTCTCCGAGCCATGTTCCAACGTCCCACCTTGCCTAGCATATTTGAGTCCATACAAATATTTCCAGACCTGTCTCAGTACACGGTACAAAAAAGAGGCACCTTCCGAGAGGTTACAAAGCTACTGAGGCAGATGGGAATTAAGTACAGGTGGGGATACCCTACTAAGCTGCTGATTCATAAGGATGGCCGATTTTACACAGCTGACACCCCAGACAAGGGTCAACTTCTCCTCAAAGGATGGGTCAAAAGCACTAGCCAAACCAGAGAAAATAGTTCCCCTATTCCTAAAGAAGTGGAACAACACACTACCTCCTCCTCTATTCTGAGACCAACAGCATTTGAGTGGAGGCCTCTTGCTCAGAGAAAGGCTCCATCCAAAAGACAGAACCCAACATCACAACAACCCTCAACAGATGGAACAGAAGATCCCTCGGATGATGAAGACTGATAAGTATACCTTTCATTACTTAATGTTCCTTGTCATCATACTCTATAGGGGAATGTTCTGTTTATTTCTCAGTTACATAATTGTGCGAAGTAGGAAATGTTTTATTGCAAGACTAAGAGACATTTTGTCCCATCCAAGAGAATGTTACGAGGGCATGGACATACTATAAGAGACTCTCTTTGCCCTAACCATCACAGTCATGATCTGGTACTAACAATGAAAATGTTTGAATTATATAATCCCTTTGCACTGTTTATGATTACGTTTATTGCTTCCATTGTTAATTACAGGAGTTGGTGAGCCTTATTTAGAGGCCTTACGCAAATAAACGTTATGAGGCCAAGGACATATAATAAGAGACTATTTACTCCAGTCATTATGACCCTAGTTTGCTCCTGACACCGAACACCCCCGAGTACTATGCTCCTCTTGCAATGTTTAAAACTGTCATCTAATGTTACTTATGCTGGTTACAAGTATTGCTGAGCCTTATTTGGAAGGCCCACGTGCACTTTCTATTATGCGTGCCTACAGAACTGAAATATGTACTGTCCAGCAGATCGGACCCTTGTAATGTTCATGAGTATTATTACTATTACAGCTGTTTGTTCCAGGAGCTGGTAGGCCTTGTTTAGAAGAGTTATGCAAAGAAATGTTGTAGCATCAGGGACACAATAAGAGACTCTTTACCCCAGTTATCGAGACCCTAATGTGCTGCTAACAGCAAAACTTCCTGAGTTTTATGTTTATGTGCTTCACTCACAAAACAGGAACAAAAGAACAAGGCACTAGCAGAATTATAGTTACATATTCAAATATTTCTCTTTCTCACTATAGATATAATGAGCCTGATTCTAGCGATGAGAAGATAGCCAGTGCACTCCTAGTAAGGCCCCATTTACATACAATTAAGTATAGATAGTCCACCAGGCTGTACCTGAGACCCACTAGACCGCCTGGTCTGGAACTAAGGCTGAGAGACATTACCTGTTAGCAATACTCTCTGGAAGCCCTTAGCACACTAAACGGGAAATTGAGAATTTTTCAGTCATGTTATGAACGCCTTTTCCAGTTTAGGTTTTCAAATACCAAATTGTTCAGCATTGAAGAAGGACCCTACTAACCTCTTCTTGCTTCACGTTATCTATATCAGTTATGTATTACGTTGATGTGTCTGTTTTTACAATCTTAAATATAGATTAGCCAAACCATAAATGGATACTAATAAGTAGGATGTTTGACCAGAAGTAATAATATTTGATCCACACTGTAGAGGAAACATTACAGGCAAATGTATATTTGAAAAGTTATTGCTGTAACTGACTACATTGTTTTCTATGTTTATTACAGCATCATATCATCTTATCTTGCACTTACGTTTTTAAAAAAATGTTGTTGTGACTAGATATTATTAATGGGATTATTAAGACGACATATTGGCTTGTTTGATATTCACTCTTTCTCTTACTGACAATTTCACCCCTAACCTAGAACAGACAGATCCCGCCTAAAGTACATCCCCTATACCTCCCCACCTTTTTTTTTTTCTCTCTCCCCCTTCTTTTCACGTGTGACAATGAGCCCCGGTCTCAAATTTGTCTCTCTTAACACGAAGGGGCTTAACTCACCAGCAAAGCGCAGCATGGTACAATCATATTTAAAGAAGCTTCAGTGTGATGTATCCTTCTTACAGGAGACCCACTGGGCCTCGACAAATACCCCAGCTCTAAAATCCAAACACTACCCGACAGTTCTCAATTCGACTTACCAAGAAAAGAGCAGGGGTGTTTCAATCTGTATCAGCGCAGCGGTGGCATTTCAACAAATACACATGGAAACGGACCCGGAAGGGAGGTTTCTATTAGTGATTTGTAAACTCAATTCACATCTCTATACTCTTGTAAACTTATACGCCCCCAATCAGGGTCAGATAGCCTTCTTGCGCACAATGTTACATTTTATAGACGGTCTAAAACAAGGCACGCTGATATTAGGAGGTGACTTCAACCTAGTCTGGGACCCTTACATAGACAAAAAAATCCCGAACAATAAAGTCTTAGATAATTATTCTAAGTCCACGGCCCCTAAGTTCCAGAACCTCATATACCAATCTGAACTTTATGATGTGTGGAGGGCATGCCACCCAGAATCGAGAGATTATACATACTTTTTACCCCCTCATCGGTCGTACTCGAGATTAGACTACTTCTTTGTTGACTCCTGGTCTATGAACAACATCACAAACTCTAGCATATGCAGTTGCCCATGGTCTGACCATGATGCTGTAGCTATGTCAATCGACATGGAAAGATCTACATTGATCAGACCGTCATGGAAACTTCCAAAATTCCTGTGGGAAGACGCATCCTTCGTCCCAGATCTGGTAGACAAGATAGAGGAATTTCTGGAGATAAACAGACCTAACCAGACCTCACATCAAATCAGATGGGCAGCCTTAAAGGCCTATATCAGGGGGTTCTGTATCGCAAAGGCATCTAGTATTAAAAAGAAGTGGGGAGCCCCATTGGGGAAACTCACTTGTGACTTGAGAACAAGAGAACGGCAAAATAAACTAACTCCTACGGATGGTCTATCCAGCGAGATTCTGAATCTAAAATCACAAATCAAGAATCAAGAAGTGGAAAAATTTAAACGAGCCCTTTCGAGATTCAAAATGATTATGTACTCCAAAAGCAACAAAGCAGGCGCGATGTTAGCGAACAAATTGAAACAGAGACTAGCGTGCTCCCGAATACCATACCTTGACCTCGAGGGACGAAGAGTGTGTGCCCCTGAGGACATAGGGAAGGCCTTTGCGAATTTCTATGAGCACCTTTATAATATTGACTCACATGAGGGGCCTACAGTGGCACCTCCTCAGGCCATTTCCTCCTTCTTGGAGAAATTGAATCTGCCAGTACTCTCAGAGGAGGATAAAGACAAGTTAATTGCACCTATCACTGAGATAGAGCTTGGATTGGCAATTAAACAGTTAAAGAACGACAAAGTCACGGGCCCGGACGGGTTCCCGGGGCAACTCTATAAAAAGTTACAGACGCAGCTTAAACCCATATTGTGCCACACTTACAATGAAATTAGATCGAAGGGACAGATATTAAAAGAATATCTCGAAGTGACTATCATTGCAATACCCAAGCCAGGTAAAGACCCATCCCAGTGCAGCAATTTTCGCCCTATTTCGCTCATTAATGTGGACACAAAACTATACTCTAAAATTCTTGCGGATAGACTGTCCCCCTTACTGCCGTCACTGATCGATACAGACCAAGTTGGCTTTGTCTGTGGCCGGCAGGGACCGGACAATACGAGACGACTGATTTCTATCTTCACTGAAGCAAAAAGGCAGGACACCCCCCCTTCTGGCCCTGTCACTAGATGCCGAAAAGGCGTTTGACAGGGTCAGATGGGAATATATGTGGAGGGTCTTGGAGACATTTGGCTTTCCACCTGAGGCTATCACCATGATCAGAGCCCTGTATTCCTGTCCAAGCGCCAGGGTGAGAGGGCTGGGCTTTTGCTCCCCCTCCTTCGACATCTCTAATGGAACCAGGCAGGGTTGCCCACTGTCCCCCTTGTTATTCGCCCTGGTCATGGAACCATTAGCGGAGGCGATCCGTGTGTCGCCTACTATTGAAGGGATACAGGTGGGCCCCTGCCAGGAAAAGATTGCGTTATACGCAGATGATGTCACCCTCTTTCTCACGAACCCTAAGTGCTCAGCTCCAGCAGTTTTCACCACCTTAGCACAGTTTAGCTTACTGAGCTACTACAAGATAAACATGTCGAAAACGGAGGCATACAGTATTAATATACCTAGCGACCAGCTCTTAAACCTGCAAGAAGTGTATGATTTTCACTGGTCCACAACGTCCATTAAACATCTCGGCATCCAGTTGAGTGCGGATCTGGATAGTATTCTATCTCTGAACTTTGATCCTCTAATCACTGAGCTACAGTCCCTAATTCGCAGATGGGACTTCAGAGAGATCTCTTGGATGGGACGCATAGCTACATTGAAAATGTCGCTACTCCCTAAGGTATTATACCTATTTCGTTGTATTCCGTTGAATATTCCACATGGCACCTTACAGCAAATCCACCGGCTCTTTATTAACTATGTCTGGGGGGAAAAGACACCTCGGATTGGCTATAAAACCATGCAGAGGGAATTCTCTGGAGGTGGAGTGGCTTTTCCAAACGTATTTCTTTATTATGAGGCTACCAGATTATCGCAGATCACGGCCTGGGGCCCTGCTAGAGAGAAACCAAAATGGTTCAAACTTGAGGAATTGCACCTACCCGAGGGCTTGGATCTTCCGAGTGTTCTGTGGGTTCACAGACACAAGCAACTAGTTGACAAGGTTATTAACCCTATAGTACAGCAAAATATTAAAACGTGGCACAAGCTCAGACATCATACAGAAATTGCCCCACACCCATCGCCGATTCATCAGATGAGAGGTCTCCTATGGGACCTCCCAAATATCCATGTCGAATTCTGGATACAACATGAGTTCGAGCTGGTAGAGCAATTGTTTTCTAATGGGAAGCTTATGTCGGTCCACCAAGTACTCGACTTACTGAGGGGTTCTCCCCTATGGCTTTCCTTTGAATGTTGCAGAGTACTTAGCTTGCTCCGCTCCTGGAAATTTGGGACTCAAAATCTCAGACCCCATTCTAAATGGGAAGAGAGATGGCTACATGAGATGGGAACAGTAAAACCTCTTACATTTCACTACAAAGCCCTCCTACAAGACCATTCAGTGGGCCTCCCGAGCCAAATCAAAATGTGGTGCAGGGAATTAGCTTTAAACATATCAGACAAAGAGCTGAAAGATGCGATCCAACTGACAAAAAAAACGATTCACTGCATAACGATTTTTAAAAGCTACAAGAAACTTATGCTGCAATGGTATAGAGTGCCCACCAAACTGTCGAAAATGTTCCCTAGCGTTTCCTCAGAATGTTGGAGACTATGTGGAGGAGAAGGCTCCAACTCTCATGTGTGGTGGTCGTGCCCAAAAATCCAAGATCTCTGGAGGGACGTTGAGACACTGTTACACTCTATGAACTTGACTATACAACTAACGCCAAGTTCAGCCCTTTTCCACATCTTAGATAAAGCCCTTCCCAAATGCAGCAAACAGTTGGTGATCTATGTGATGGCAGCCACTAAGCTTTGTATTGCTAGAGCATGGAAACGAGTTGCTCCACCTACAATATCGGATGTTTGCGAGGTAATACAGTACTTAGTTAACATGGAGAAATTTGCGTATGGTTCACTGGAACGCATGGAAGACTATTGGGCAGTATGGGAAGACTGGATTCAGATCCGGTAGACCTAAATATTGCCCCATGCCGCTGTCTTCCCCCTGTCAGTAACGCAAAAATCTGAGACCGGGGACACAGTGCACAAACTGTTTTAACCCCCCCCCCTCTCCCCCCTTTTTTTTTTCCCTTCTCCTCCCTCCCCCCTATACCTCCTATAATACTGTTGCCACCACTCCCTCCTTACTGTTTCCTCCTACCTCATCCCCTCTCTCACCCAGATTTTTCCCACCACCTCCCACGAGATGACCCCTTAGCCCTTCTTTCCTTTGGCCTATCCTCCCCCCCCTACACAACACTACTAAATACCCAAGCTTAGCTAGAGTTCGTCTTGATATTCAAGACGCGTGGTTCTAGTTGTCACTTACAATTCTTCACCACAGAAGCTAAATTTACATTTTATTATCTGAGATCCCTATGAAGTCTGAGGATAATTCTCAATTAATATCTAGATATATACATCTTGTTTAAAACATACCTGAATGTTTATCACTCAGAAATATGCCTAGACGCTATTTGTCAAATCTATGTACTTACTTTGATGTTTTCTTTTCGAGGAAGATAATTGTCTTCCTTTGTGTTTATTGACTGTATGTACTTTTGGTTCTCAATAAAAATTATTTTAAAATAAAAAAAAAAGTGCTTTAGTGCAAAAATTAGATATGATTATCTTGGGGGGGAAAAATAATAAATAATATTGCTTAATTCTTGCAGCGGGATTTGGACTTTAGAGGAGAGGTACTTGGGGGGGAAGTGTGGTGTCTTGTGCGAGGCCCACCAGCTGAATGTGAGGCTAATAGACAGGATTCAGGGTCCAGCTGGGAGATGATGGATGATCCAAACGAGGACAGAGTTTGCGGCCTATCTGCGAGCCTCTCCACTGCTTCTGACAGGCTGAGGAGTGAGGCATTATGCATGTCCATTTGGCTCCGTATCCTCCTGAAAGCCTGCTTCTGCTGGAGCCTGGACAGCCTAAGCTCTCTATGTATCATCATTAGTAGATCATCCTGCTGGGACTGTACCAGACCCTGTGGTAGACTAGGTGTCTCAGGAACCAATTGTTGGCTGGTTCCAGGGGTGTCTCTCCATATTGGTGACTGGGAGGTTTCCTGTGAGCAAATGGAAAATAAATATGGGATTATAAAAAAATAGCGCTATAAAAAGGATATAAATGAAAAAAGGGATGGGCTAAATAATCAAAAGAAAAATAATAAAAAATATATATGAGATTGTAAAAAAATCAGATAAAAGTAATATGGGATGTAAATCAAAAAAGAGATGGGCGAAATGGATAAATGAATAAAAGGAAAATAAAGTTATGTAGTAGTTAAGGGAAGGGTAGGTAAAGGGGAGATGGGAAGTGGGATAGGGGTTTATGAAAGGGATAAAAAAGGAAGATGAGGATATGGGGAGGGGGTTAATAAAATGAAAAATAAATGTGAATGTGTTTGTATCAAATAAAAGTGTGTGTGTGTTTTTGTGTATAAACTAATGTGTGTTAATTAACTAATGTATGGATATGTGTGTGTGTTCCTAATATATAATATGAGCCTCCAAATATATGAATGTATTAAACAAAAATCTCCAACTCTCCACTAACAATAACTAAGAAAACCACCAAACTCCTACCAGCGCAACTAGCTCCTGTGTCTTTCTCTCTAGAGGCAATCACAGGTAAAGAGCACAGGCGCAAACCGTTATTCTTATAGACAGAGGTCAGGTTACCATGGCAATGAACTTGTTATGGCGCTCTTTTCGTCAAATCCGACATCGGTTGGCAGCGCAAACTTACGTACGGTTGAAAAGAGCGACTGTGTGCAACACGTTATCATTTTCAATAGAAACCTGGTACTAAAATGGAGTTGTAATTTACTTTTAGCTGTTGGCGGCTTCAGCAGCTTACAGCTCCATTTTTAACAGCTCAATGGAAGTAAGCCCTGAGTAAGCAAAACTCTACCCAGTTGTTTTATGAAAATAAAGCTTTTTTTTTTTTTTTTAAATAATACTATTAAAATTATTTACTTATGTATCTCCTACCTCCAATCACCACTGACCATTTATTTGCCATTATTTTAATTTATTTTTTCCACTGTATAATCATGCTCAATTACATTGCAGTTTAATTAACCAAGCAAAATGCTAGAAGTGGTAAAATTCCAAAGCTCAAAAAACAAGAACAAACATCCCCTTGAACCTTATGAAATATATATTCTTACTTGCATTTGACAAAACAGCCATTTAAAAAGAACACATTTCTGTAAGTTCTATCAGCATAGTGCATCCAGCTCTGTGGGAAACTTTACCTAGTATGTTTATAGACGGAGAGTAACATTGACAATAAGTGAGACATATCCTTGTTTTTAAATATAGGCTTACATATACTGGTGCAAAAGATAAAATGGAACTTTGCCCTTTGGTTCATGTTGAGATTGAAAAGGACTTTTCAATAAGACTGGTAATGCTACAGCTGTAAACAGTATATTTTATTTTTGACAGCTCTTATTTATTACTTTGAACTTCTGCTGACCTAAACCTGCTAGATTTATATGGATCTCCCAAGTTAATGTTAATATGTTATTTAACTGACTATATGATCTGGGTAACTGGTTTAATACTCAGTTGTTATTTATTTATATTGAAACAATATTTTTGAGTACTGCTACATTGTCTTGCAATGCTTTCTTTAAAAATAGTTATGCTTTTATTTCTTTTTTAATCCTAGACATAAGATGAGAGCAAAATGTACCACTTGAGTGCTATCTATTTAACTTAAAAAGACAGTAACTAGCTTGAGATCTTTAGTTACGCATAGTAAAAAGAAATTTGCATTATACTTTAATTAATATGTTTCCCCCATTTCATGTATTTAGCCTTGAAAACTGTTTTTTTCTCTAATTCTCAAAACTTACAAGCACATTGTATACTTCTCAAAGCTAATCATGCTACACATATTTTCATAGTTAAGTTTAACAGATAGGAGATGCAAAACAATTAATTTTATAGTAATGTAATGACCATGGCTAGCCTTGCTAGCTGCAGACTCAAGTCTATATTGGTTCCTCAAAATGTTGAGTAAGGTTTGGCTATTGAAACAAGATGTTATTTTTTTTTTACCATATCTAACACATCTAACCACAACCCCACTACACTTAAACACTCTAACTGCCAGACACCCCAGCACCACCCCACTAAGTTATTTAACCAACCAAAAGACCACCACCAAGGGATCCCTAACTAAGGGCCAGATTAAGAGTGGAGCACTATTTAGCGCTTACACTAGAGTGCTAATTGCCAAAAAAAAAAAAAAATTGTCAGGTTGTGCTCGTATTATGAGTTAAAAGCAAAAAAGTTATCGTGCTCATGCTAACCCGACATGCACAAACAGTTTACCTTTAGCGAAATTAACCTATTCCCCCATAGAAGTCAATGAAGCAAAAAAGTGAAAAAACCCTAAGGGGTATATTTATTAGTATAAATGATACGATGTAGCATATCATGTCTGCCGCACATTGATAAATACATACAGCATATACCCTGTTGTGTTTTATCATTGAACCAGCAGTTCTTGTGAATCATTACGCATCATGTCAGGAATAGGAAGGCAAGAAAAAGGTGTGTGATGGAATTAACCAATCATAAATACAGAGTGAGCCTTCGATCACCACACCATAACTGAACATTTGTTCTGTATGTATTCTAAGCCTAAATCATCTTGACTTTGACATAATAACGATGGTGGCAGAAAGAAAACCAGAAGAAATCTATAACCGATTGTGTCAGCACTAACATGCTAGCTGTAACAAAAGTTGTTTTACATACAAATCGAATCTCAACAAACCTATCAGTGAACCATGTGTAGCTAGATACATAAAGCGCACCTTATTTGAACTTAATATAGGCATTCCCTAGGGACTCAACTGGAAATGTTGCAAAATGTATAAAATGTCTAGATTAGTTGTGCATAGATCATATTAAGATGTTAATAGAACAGGGATAGGTCCAACTGAGTGTTGAGACCTTTAGGGCACATTGTACCAAGCTGGTGTATCCATCATGCCTCTCTCTTTAAGAGTTCCTCATCCCTGTTTCCCCCATTTTGGGGGGACCCTGTCTATTAGTATAGTTCTCATTATAGCAATAGTATGGCCAAATTCTAAGAAGGGATGACCACCGGTTGGTCACTCTCGTTATTCTTATAGGCTGCCCTGATGGCACTTTTATGGCTGGAAAGACGTTCTCTAAATGAGGTACAGGTCTTGCCAACATAATACTTCCCACAGGCACAGATGATGACATAGATAACAAAATCTGAAGAGCATGTTAATTTATGTTTGATGGAATAATGTTGGGTTCTATATGGATGCTTAAATGTCTCCCCAATAAGCATGGTATTGCAGGTAATGCAGCTGCCACATTTGTAGCATCCCACATTTTTCTTTATTAGCCAAGTTTGAATGTCACAATTCAAGTTATGTTTGACAATCATAGACTTTTTTTGTATACCATGCGTGGAGGTTTTATACCTTTGAATGGCAAGGTGGGGTCTTCTGCAAGAATGTACCAGTTTTTTGCCAAAGTATTTTTAACCAGGTTACCGGTGGCCATGTATGTAATAATAAAGTTGAGGGAATTGCATTCTGGTTTCTTAGTTTTTCTACGATTGATGTCAGTGCCCTGGTCTAAATGTTCTATCTCACCTCAAATTTTCATGATATCTTTCAATTTATAACCCCTGGCCAAGAACTTATCCCTCATACAATTGATTTGGGATTGTTTATCAGAAGCCTCTGTGTTGTTTCTGATTACTCTCAATAATTGAGATTCTAAAATCCCAAATTTAAACTGTGGGGGATGAAAGCTCTGAAACTTCAACCGTGTGTTCCTGTCTGTTGGTTTGGAAAAAAGTTTAGTGTTTAGCTTACACTGCCTGCCAAAATCCTTCTTATAAATACAAAGGTCAAGAAATGTAATCTGTTCACAATCATATTCCATTTTGAATTGCACATTGAATATATTACTGTCAGGCTCACAAGTATGCCTGCAACAAAACAGAGTATGGATTGGACCACAGCCACTGAATTAGTAGTATAATAAGTAATTGTAGCGGATTGTGTACAGAGAACAGTTACTTAGGCATTACCCCAAAGCAATGTGTAAAAGCTCCACAGACACAGTATGCGGTTGCTATATGAGAAATGGCTCACAGGTAGGTAAGGCTGTTTTAACATTAGCGGGGAGACATTGAAACAGCAACCTGACTGTGAGCTAGAAGTCAGAGGAAAAAATAGTAACACAGTGTTAAGCTGATTTTATGCGCAAAGTAGAAAAAATAAGATTGGCCAAATAATACATGAGTAAACGAGTAACACGTTTGGTTACTACCTGGTAATCTGAGGCAAAAGTGTTCGGTAGAACAGTGTTTACAGGGCAGCTCGGATGCAGCAGTTGTGCTGTGAGAGGAGAGCTGACAAGCGCTCTGTTTGGCGTGTGACGTCACAGTGGCGGCAGATCCGGTTGAGCTGTGTAGAGATCAGACAGGTAAACTGGGAGATACAGGCGTGATACTCTGGTGCTGGAGAGCAAATCAGAATGCAGCTTAGCTAGTTGCAAACGAACAATACCAAGCAAGGAAGTAAGTGGGAAGCTGGTATTTATGGAGATACTGGAAATTAGTTAAAGGGGCAGTAAGACAGGCATAAACCTGACAGGACTCCCCCTCCTAAGAGCAACTCCGGTGCTCAGGAAGCAGGACGATCGGGGTTCCGTTGATGGAATCTGGAGATGAGTCTAGGAGCTGATATGTTGGATGATGGTTCCCAGGAGTTATGTTCAGAGGAATAACCCTTCCATTTAATCAGGTACTGTAGAATGCCTCTTCGACTTCTAGAATCTAGGATGTTCTCTACTTCATACTCCATGTTGGGGTCAATAGAGACCGGAGGTAGGGATTGTCCAGTTGGATGATCACGTAAATGTTTATAGGGTTTAAGCAGAGATACATGGAATGTAGGGTGTATCTTGAGCGTGGGAGGTAGTGTGAGACGGACAGCATTACAATTGATGATGCGCTGGATGGGAAACGGACCTATGAACAAAGGTGAAAGTTTCCTTGAGGGTGTACATAGACGTAGATTTTTGGTGGAGAGCCACACAAGGTCACCAACAGAGTAAGCAGGTGGAGGAATATGTTTACGATCATAATACCTCTTTTGCAGAACTTTAGCAGTGTCAATGGTTTGTTTGATGGTTGCAAAGTTGGTGACAATGGAGGAGGCGAGATCGGAAATATGTGGGTGATCGGGAATTTTTTCAGGGAGAAATTGGAATTTGGGGTGAAACCCATAGTTAATATAGAAGGGAGTCTGTTTGGTAGTGGAGTGTACGGTATTGTTGAATACAAATTCGGCATAATGGAGGTATTGGGACCAAGTGTTTTGTGCAGTATGACAGTAAGAGCGTAAAAACTGTTCCACCCACTGGTTGCTTCGCTCAGTTTGCCCGTTAGTCTGTGGATGATATGATGAAGACAATCTCTTCTCGATGCAGAATTGTTCGCAGAACGCAGACCATAGGGCACTGGTGAATTGTGATCCACGATCTGTGAGGATGTTAGAGGGCAAGCCATGTAATTTAAATACGTTAGTCATTAACAGATGTATGGTTTCAGCAGCTGTAGGTAACTTGTGATATGGTATCAGGTGAAGCATTTTGCTGAATAAGTTCACAACAACTAAAATTGTTGTGTAATTACCAGAGTGTGGTAAGTCCACGATGTAGTCGAGAGCAATGTGCTGCCATGGCTTGTCCGGAGTAGGAATAGATAATAACAAACCGAAAGGTGGTCTTTTAATCCTCTTTGTAGTAGTACAAACATAACAGGACTTAATGTACATGGCCACATCAGAAGTGATAGTTGGCCACCAGTAGGATCTGAGTATTAATTCCTTGGTTTTAGTTATGTCACAGTCTCCCCCCCATGGGTGAATCATGAGCAGATTTCAGTAGCTGGTTACGAAGTGATGGTGGGATGTATATCTTGCCCTGGTAGCAATAGAGACCATCTGAGTTCTTGAGTAGTAAGTTAACAGGTATTGTTGTATCTTTAGTTTGTTCTGTCCATAGGTATGTAGTAGTGTCAACTGAGAAGAGAAGAATGTTTTCTTTGGGGATAACCAGTTGAGGGGTAGGCGAGTGATGTTCAATATCTGGCAGACGTGATAGGGCATCTGCCTTTCCGTTCTTGTTGGCTGGACGGTAAGTGATGAGGTAATTGAACCTAGAGAAGAATAGATTCCAACGTACTTGGCGTGCTGAAAGAGTTCTGGTGGTCTTCAGGTATTGTAAGTTACGGTGATCCGTATATACTATGGTGGGTGTAGTGGAGCCTTCAAGTAGGTATCTCCATTGTTCGAATGCTGCTTTGATTGCAAGAAGCTCTTTTTCGCCGATGGGGTATTGTCTCTCTGCGTCAGTTAGACTCCTGGAGTAGTAGGTGACTGGATGTAGAGGTTGTTGAAATGCATCTCTTTGTGACAGGACTGCACCGAGAGCGAAGTCAGATGCATCGACTTCCAATACAAAAGGTAATTCTGTGTTAGGATATCTGAGTATTGGGGCTGTAGTGAAACTTGTTTTTAGATGGTCGAAAGCGTTTTGAGCGGAGGGTGTCCATGCAAATTTGATGTTCTGTTTGGTTAAATTAGTAAGGGGTTTTGCGAGCATGGAATAGTTCTTAATAAACTTCCTATAAAAATTTGCGAATCCAAGGAAGCTTTGGACTTCTTTCCTAGAGGTAGGAATTGGCCAGTTCAGAACTGCCTGGATTTTGTTGTTATCCATGCATATGCCTTTGTCAGATATAATGTATCCGAGGAAGGGGATGCTGTTGGTATGAAAAATACATTTTTCTGCTTTCACAAACAATGAATTACTTTGTAGGCGTGTGAGAACTTGGCGGACATGATTCTTATGTTCAGCTAGGGTTTTAGAAAAAATGAGAATATCATCCAGATATATTACCACAAAGGAGTCCAAAATATCCTTGAAAATGTCGTTGATCAGATGCTGGAATGTGGCAGGAGCATTGCAGAGACCAAATGGCATGACGACATATTCGAACAACCCATACCCAGCCATTCGTCTCCTGCCCGCATTCTGATCAAATTATAAGCTCCACAGAGATCCAGCTTGGTGAAAATTTTGGATCCCTCTAGACGCTCTATTAATTCGGATATGAGGGGTAGGGGGTAGCGATTCTTTACAGTGACTTTATTTAGTTGTCTGTAGTCTACTATTGGTCTGAGCGAACCATCTTTGTTTTTCACAAAGATTCCTGCGGCGGATGGAGAGGTTGAGGGTCTGATGAAACCCTTTTTCAAGTTATCATCAAGATAGGTTCTTAGGTGTTGTAGCTCAGGCTTAGACAGTGGAAAAATATGTCCACAGGGTAGGACTGCTCCAGGAAGTAAGTCTATTGGGCAGTCATACGGTCTGTGTGGAGGGAGATTTTCGGATTCAATTTTACTGAAAACATGGGAGAATTCTTGATATTCTGGAGGGACAGTAGGTATGTGAGAATCTGTAGGTGGCTGTAGAAGTAAGTGTGGGAAGCAGGTGGATTTACAGTAACTAGAGTTAAATTGAATTGAAAGTGAGGACCAAGAGATACAAGGGTCGTGTTGCCTGAGCCACTGTAAGCCTAGAATTAGAGGAAAATCAGGGGATGTGATTACATCAAATTTAACAAATTCTCTATGGTTACAGGGGGTTGACATGAGAATAGGAATGGTTTCATATAAGACAGGTCCTGAGGACAAGACTTCACCATCTATACCCCTTAAAGGAACAGGACACAATTTCTTGAGAAGGGGTATTTTATTTATGTTACAGAAATTCACATCCAAGTATGAAAGGGAGGCTCCTGAGTCAATAATCCCTTGGACGTTCACTCGTGATTGGTCCCACTGTAATACAAGAGGAATATTGCAGTAATGGCTAGATTTTAGTACAGTTTTAATAGAATAAGAGGGTGTGTTTTGCTTACCCTTTTTCTGACGGGGAAGATTTGGACAGTCCTTTACCCCATGATCATCTGCAGCACAGTACATGCATAAGTTCAGAGACCTACGTCTTAACTTCTCCTGAGTACTTAGGGGACCACGTATGAAAGCAATATCCATTGGTTCCGGTAGGGATTTAGAGTGTGTATTGACAGTAGTTGGTGTGGTTTTTTGCCTAAGTTGTGAATCATGGGTGGATCTTTCGTGATGTCTTTCCCTAAGTCTCCTATCAATGCTAATGCTAAGGTCTATGAGCTGTTCTAGCGTTGGTGGTATTTGGGTACGTGACAACTCATCCTTAATGGCCTCTGACAGTCCTAGCCTAAATTGGTTACGAAGAGACAAGTTGTTCCACTGGGTGTCAGGGGCCCACCTCTTAAATTCTGCTATGTATTCCTCTACCTCTCTTTTCCTCTGCTTTAGGGACCTCATAGCATTTTCAGCTGTTTGTTGTTTGAAGGGGTCCTCATATATTTGTGCTAAAGCAGAGAAGAAGGAGTCTAGAGAGTTGAGGATATCATCATTATGTTCGAGGAAAGTATTTGCCCATGCTCTGGGCTCAGCTCTGAGATAGGAGATTGTAGTCATAACTTTTACCCTATCATTGGGGTAAGTGAAAGGCTTAAGGGTAAATAATAGGTAGCATGAGTTTTTAAATTCTCTAAAACCTTTCTGTCCCCAGAGAAGGGTTCTGGGTAGCTGATATGCGGTTCTTGTGGAGGGGGTTTCCTCCCCACAACTTCTTTAATGTAAGTTTTTAAGTTGTCATTTTCTAACTTAAGTGTGTTAAGTCCTTCAGTTAGGAGATCAACTTTAGTAGTAAGCGTTTGTATGTGTGAGGCCATTTCAGTTGGGTCCATTTTATCTTTGGGCTTGGTATTTCTGTCAGGCTCACAAGTATGCCTGCAACAAAAAAGAGTATGGATTGGACCACAGCCACTGAGTTAGTAGTATAATAAGTAATTGTAGCGGATTGTGTACAGAGAGCAGTTACATAGGCATTACCCCAAAGCAATGTGTAAAAGCTCAACAGACACAGTATGCGGTTGATATATGAGAAATGGCTCACAGGTAGGTAAGGCTGTTTTAACATTAGCGGGGAGACATTGAAACAGCAACCTGACTGTGAGCTAGAAGTCAGAGGAAAAAATAGTAACACAGTGTTAAGCTGATTTTATGCGCAAAGTAGAAAAAATAAGATTGGCCAAATAATACATGAGTAAACGAGTAACACGTTTGGTTAGTACCTGGTAATCTGAGGCAAAAGTGTTCGGTAGAACAGTGTTTACAGGGCAGCTCGGATGTAGCAGTTGTGCTGTGAGAGGAGAGCTGACAAGCGCTCTGTTTGGCGTGTGACGTCACAGTGGCGGCAGATCCGGTTGAGCTGTGTAGAGATCAGACAGGTAAACTGGGAGATACAGGCGTGATACTCTGGTGCTGGAGAGCAAATCAGAATGCAGCTTAGCTAGTTGCAAACGAACAATACCAAGCAAGGAAGTAAGTGGGAAGCTGGTATTTATGGAGATACTGGAAATTAGTTAAAGGGGCAGTAAGACAGGAATAAACCTGACAATTACTATTAAGGTGTTTATACCATGAATTGATTTCTGACTCACTGCCACCCCAAAATATTAACAAATCATCAATATAATGGCGATACAGAAGTATATTAGGGTTATTATCCTTAAACACAAAACAATCCTCATACCATAACATGAAAAGATTGGCATAGGCTGGAGCCATTGGCAAGCCCATGGCTGTACCGATTAGTTGTATATAGTAGGTATTTTCAAAGCGAAAATAATTATGTGTTAATCAACTCTCCAATAGATCTATAATAAATTCAATTGGGGGTCCTGTATAGTTTGGATCAGATGATAATTTGGTTCTTACCGATTGCACACCTAAACTATGGGGAATGATGGTGTAAAGACTGGCCACATCTAATGTGACCAGTAGCACATATTTTGCAAACAGTTTATCCTGCAGCAATTTAATAAGTTCAATTGAATCCAAAAGGAAAACTTTTGTTTTTTGACTGTATCCTGTAAGAAATTATCCACATATTGGGCCACACTTTGATAGAGTGACCCAATAATGGATACAACGGGACTACCAGGTGGTCTTAAAGGGTCTTTGTGAATTTTAGGAATACTATAGATAAAGGGATATCTGGGATGGTCAGTGGTCAGAAATGTGTATATAGTTTTATCAATATGCCCACTTTGAAGGGACATTAATAGAATCTTATCCAATGCTATTTTAAATTCTTTAGTCAGATTTTTGACAAAAAACGATATGTCTGTGAATCTTTCAACTGGGTGAGCAACTCTGTTCTATAATACGAGTGGTCAAGGACGAAAATGGCGCTGCCCTTGTCAGCGGCACGGATGACAATAGACTTGTCATCAAGTAGGCTGCCCACAGCTTGCCACTCCTGTGCCCCATATTATCATGTTGCTGAATAAGAGACCAAAATTCTTTGTTAATCTCAACTGTACATAGGAAGTATAGGTTTTTATAGAGGGATGTGTATTAGATGGTTCAAATCTTGATTTGGATTTAAATTTGGTATCTCATTGAACCGTATTGTTGTTTGATTTCTGAAACAGATCTTTAAGTTTAAGCTGGCATTGGAACCTAGTCAGGTCAATTTGATTCTCAAAGTCATCAATTTTAGGAGTCGGCACATAATTAAGCCCTTTATTGAGCAATGAGACTTCTTGTTCAGTGAATGCAAGACTGCTAAGATTTATGACCACATATTCAGTGGTTATGTTTTGGGTTTTGTTTTGGTAGCCATCCTGGTCTAATGTGGTTTCTACATCTTTTCCTACTTCCTTTTTTGAGTGTGTAAATAATTTATTTTGTGATCTAGTTTGCACTCTATGGGCCTCTTTAATGTTAGTAGAGCTGTTAGCCCCTTCCCGACCACTTGAGTCGCCCCCACTGATGTCAATTGTGTGCATATTTTGTTGAGTGCGCTTATCCCTGAACTTTCTGTGAAGAAAAGAGGGCTTGCCACTTAACCAAGGATAAACACGTTTTTCTTTGTATTCTTAAAATAGATAAGCTTCTGTCTGTATTTGTTTATCTGTGTTTTTAATTTAACAAGCCACTCCTCACTACTATCACTGGTTAGACAAGCAATTTAATCAGATTCAAGCATATAAATTTCAATTTTGGTGATTTTATTTTCCAACCTTGTAACTTCCTCTATGACCAGGTGTACCAAGTCCAGAGAACATTTGTTTGCAATGTGACACCACTTTTTGCAAAATTCTACTGTATTGCATCCAATGGTGGGCAGATTTTAAATCTGAAAACCTTGTGGAATATGATTCTTTTTGTAGTAATCTGCCATGTCATTTGATTGTAAGGTGTAGTCCACTTCTTTCCTATTTAAATTCAATAGTCTATGATATAGGTTAAGAGGTGATTCTCCAATTTCCTCCACATCCGCATTCTGCGTCTTCATCTGTGTAGGTGATTAGAGCCTCATCATCATTCATCTCCTGGTGTTGTATCATCAGTATGTGTGTTTGAATGATCCATGTTAGGAATGGATTACTGCATGTGATGTTTGTCACAACAACAATTATATATATATATATATATATATATATATATATATATATATATATATATATATATATCGCAATGTCTGCTGGAAATACTTTAAAAACATCCCAATTGAATGAAAACAATGGTAGAATTGTTTTATATCTTCTGGAGGGTGCAATATATTTAATCCATCAAGGACATCAAGGACCACAACATGCACTCACTCCTCTCTGTTAGTTGAGTTGCCCAGGTGACTCCCCAATTTTTTCGCACATAAATCAAAGTATACAGGAAGGTACTCATGTGTCTTTCCAACAATAAAAGTTTTCTTTATTTGTATGAATCAAATAATTTACAAGTCGACGTTTCAGCTGATACAGACAGACTTTTTCAAGACAATCTATAATTAAACATACAGTATATTAATCCAAGGTGCTACAAACTCTATGCAAGATAGATTTACATATAACAATTTTCAAACAAAATCGCATCAAACCCCACCGTAATCAAACAAGAGAAACTCATTAAAATACAGTGTAAAATATACTGTTTAAATCTTTAATTGCAAATTAAAATATATATATATATATATATATATATATATATATATATATATATATATATATATATACCTCCAACATACCTTGTGAGTGCTAAACTGCTGTGTACTGGTTATATATATATAAATAAACAAACAAATTTACGTCACTTTATCCAGCAGAGCTTACTATAAATATATCTTAGTAATTTTATTTTCAAATGTTTTAAACATGCTGATGGAATTGAGTATATCTCAACAAAACCCACAATTATACATTAATAATTGGCCACTATTGTTATGATTCAGAGCAAGTTGCTTATACTGAGGGCTTGAACTGAAGAAACATACTGGGGTCTATTTATAAAGCAGCGGGTGCTGCTTTTGACCTCTGAGGTGGTGGACAGCAATCAGCCCAATCAAATACGATCGGGTTGATTGAAACCTCCTGGCCGTGAATCTGCAGGGGGTGGTATTGCACCAGCAGTTCACCAGAACTGCTGGTGCAATGATAAATGCCAACAGCGTAGCTATATATATCGCAATGTCTGCTGGAAATACTTTAAAAACCAAAACAACTTTAACTCTGAAGTCCCAATTGAATGAAAACAACGGTAGAATTGTTTTATATCTTCTGGAGGGTGCAATGTATTTAATCCATCAAGGACATCAAAGACCACAACATGCACTCACTCCTCTCTGTTAGTTGAGTTGCCCAGGTGACTCCCCAATTTTTTCTCACATAAATCAAAGTATACAGGAAGGTACTCATGGGTCTTTCCAACAATAAAAGTTTTCTTTATTTGTATGAATCAAATCATTTACAAGTCAACGTTTCAGCTGATACAGACAGCCTTTTTCAAGACAATCTATAATTAAACATACAGTATATTAATCCAAGGTGCTACAAACTCTATGCAAGATAGATTTACATATAACAATTTTCAAACAAAATTGCATCAAACTCCATCGTAATCAAACAAGAGAACCCCATTAAAATAAAATGTAAACTCCCTAGGGACCGCCTATATTAAGTTCAAATTAGGTGCGCTTTATGCATCTAGCTACACATGGTTCACTGATAGGTTTGTTGACACTCAATTTGTATGTATAACAACTTTTGTTGCAGCTTGCATGTTAGTGCTGATATAATCGGTTCCTCTGGTTTTCTTTCTGCTACCAGCGTTATTATGTTAAAGTCAAGACGATTTAGGCTTAGAATACATACCGAATAAATGTTCAGTTAAGGTGTCACAATTAAAGACTCACTCTGTATTCATGATTAGTTAGTTCCATCACATTGCCTTCCTATCCCTGAACAAGATGTGTAATAACGTGAGCATCATAGCGGCTATTTCAAACCTATGCAGTCAGCCCTAACACATATTCCTATCTTGAATGGCGGCATAAGAATCCGTATCGGTTACAAGCTAAGGTAGATATTTCCTATGTATTTAAGTAATGATAGGTTGTTGCTGCATTGTTTAGTCTATGTTATTTCAATTATGATTTGCTTTGATTGGGGCTTTAATGATTTTCACAAACACTATCGCACCTAGGCCGTATAGGCTTAATTTGGCATGTTATTTGCAATATAGTCGCTCTGTGAGATATAGGGGTCTATTTATGTCGGTGCGGACAGACATGATCCGCTATAGCGAATCATGTCCGCCGCACATCGATAAATGCTGACAGCATACGCTGTTGGCATTTATCATTGCACCAGCAGTTCTGGTGAACTGCTGGTACAATACCACTCCCTGCAGATTCGCGGCCAGGGAGTGTCAATCAACCCGATCGTATTGCTGTCCACCACCTCAGAGGTCAAAAGCAGCACCCGCTGCTTTATAAATAGACCCCAGTATGTTTCTTCAGTTCAAGCCCTCAGTATAAGCAACTTGTTCTGAATCATAACAATAGTGGCCAATTATCAATGTATAATTTTGGGTTTTGTTGAGATATACTCAATTCCATCAGCATGTTTAAAACATTTGAAAATAAAATGACTGAGATATATTTATAGTAAGCTCTGCTGGATGAAGTGACATAAACTTGTTTGTTTATTTATATATATATATAACCAGTACACAGCAGTTTAGCACTCACAAGTTATGTTGGAGGTATATATATACAGGGAGTGCAGAATTATTAGGCAAGTTGTATTTTTGAGGATTAATTTTATTATTGAACAACAACCATGTTCTCAATGAACCCCAAAAACTCATTAATATCAAAGCTGAATAGTTTTGGAAGTAGTTTTTAGTTTGTTTTTAGTTATAGCTATTTTAGGGGGATATCTGTGTGTGCAGGTGACTATTACTGTGCATAATTATTAGGCAACTTAACAAAAAACAAATATAAACCCTTTTCAATTATTTATTTTTACCAGTGAAACCAATATAACATCTCAACATTCACAAATATACATTTCTGACATTCAAAAACAAAACAAAAACAAATCATTGACCAATATAGCCACCTTTCTTTGCAAGGACACTCAAAAGCCTGCCATCCATGGATTCTGTCAGTGTTTTGATCTGTTCACCATCAACATTGCGTGCAGCAGCAACCACAGCCTCCCAGACACTGTTCAGAGAGGTGTACTGTTTTCCCTCCTTGTAAATCTCACATTTGATGATGGACCACAGGTTCTCATTGGGGTTCAGATCAGGTGAACAAGGAGGCCATGTCATTAGATTTTCTTCTTTTATACCCTTTCTTGCCAGCCACGCTGTGGAGTACTTGGACGCGTGTGATGGAGCATTGTCCTGCATGAAAATCATGTTTTTCTTGAAGGATGCAGACTTCTTCCTGTACCACTGCTTGAAGAAGGTGTCTTCCAGAAACTGGCAGTAGGACTGGGAGTTGAGCTTGACTCCATCCTCAACCCGAAAAGGCCCCACAAGCTCATCTTTGATGATACCAGCCCAAACCAGTACTCCACCTCCACTTTGCTGGCGTCTGAGTCGGACTGGAGCTCTCTGCCCTTTACCAATCCAGCCACGGGCCCATCCATCTGGCCCATCAAGACTCACTCTCATTTCATCAGTCCATAAAACCTTAGAAAAATCAGTCTTGAGATATTTCTTGGCCCAGTCTTAACGTTTCAGCTTGTGTGTCTTGTTCAGTGGTGGTCGTCTTTCAGCCTTTCTTACCTTGGCCATGTCTCAGAGTATTGCACATCTTGTGCTTTTGGGCACTCCAGTGATGTTGCAGCTCTGAAATATGGCCAAACTGGTGGCAAGTGGCATCTTGGCAGCTGCACGCTTGACTTTTCTCAGTTCATGGGCAGTTATTTTGTGCCTTGGTTTTTCCACACACTTCTTGCAACCCTGTTGACTATTTTGAATGAAACACTTGATTGTTCGATGATCACGCTTCAGAAGCTTTGCAATTTTAAGAGTGCTGCATCCCTCTGCAAGATATCTCACTATTTTTGACTTTTCTGAGCCTGTCAAGTCGTTCTTTTGACCCATTTTGCCAAAGGAAAGGAAGTTGCCTAATAATTATGCACACCTGATATAGGGTGTTGATGTCATTAGACCACACCCCTTCTCATTACAGAGATGCACATTACCTAATATGCTTAATTGGTAGTAGGCTATCGAGCCTATACAGCTTGGAGTAAGACAACATGCATTAAGAGGATGATGTGGTCAAAATACTCATTTGCCTAATAATTCTGCACTCCCTGTGTATATATATATATATATATATATATTTTTTTTTTTTTTTTTTAATTTGCAATTAAAGATTTAAACAGTATATTTTACACTGTATTTTAATGAGTTTCTCTTGTTTGATTACGGTGGGGTTTGATGCGATTTTGTTTGAAAATTGTTATATGTAAATCTAACGTACATAGAGTTTGTAGCACATTGAATTAATATACTGTATGTTTAATTATTGATTGTCTTGAAAAAGGCTGTCTGTATCAGCCAAAACATTGACTTGTAAATGATTTGATTCATACAAATAAAGAAAACGTTTATTGTTGGAAGGACCCATGAGTGCCCTCCTGTATATTTTGATTTATGTGAGAAAAAATTGAGGAGTCACCTGGGCAACTCAACTAACAGAGAGGAGTGAGTGAATTGTGTGCATATATATATATATATATATATATATATATATATATATATATAGTAAATTTACAGTATAACACTTTATTAAAAATGAATATTGAATTAAAATGATTTTACATGTTTTCATCTACTTCACTGCAAAGGGCTCCAATGCACTTATGTATATGCCTATATATGTATACATATTTATATATATATATATGTTTTATACGTGTATATATGTCTGTAAATACATACAGTCATGGGAAAAATAAAGTACACCCTCTTTGAATTCTATGGTTTTATGTATCAGGACATAAGTACAATCATCTGGTCCTTAGCAGGTCTTAAAATTATGTAAATACAACCTCAGATGAACAACAACACTTGACATATTACACAGCGTCATGATTTCTTAAAGCCAAAATGGAGAAGTCATGTGTGAAAAATTAAGTGCACCCTTACTGCTTCCAAAGGAATTAAGAAACTAAGTAGCAATCAGGTGCAGTCAGGTGCTGCTAATCAGATGCCCTTAATTAAATAATCATCAGCAAGTGTGACCACCTCTATAAAAGCCTAAGTTTTGGCAGTTTGCTGGTCTGGAGCATTCAGATGCGTGTTTATACAATGCTGAGGAGGAAAGACATTAGCAATGATCGCATAGAAGCAATTGTTGCTGCCCATTAATCTGGGAAGGGTTGTAAGAAAGATTATTCACAAGTGAAAATCATTCAAGACAGTTGCCATGTTGATGTCCCATCAAATTTGCCTAAAGCTCAGACTGTGCAATGCTTATAGAAATTGTAAACACCCAAGACTTGCATCTCAGACTCTACAGGCCTCACTTAATATGTTAAAAAAAAAAATTCCCTGAGAATACAATTAGAAAAAGACTGAATAATTATGGTTTGTATGAAAGGGTTGTCATGAGAAAGCCTCTTCTCTCTAAAAAGAACAAGGCAGCATGGCTTAGATTTGCAAAGTTGCATCTGAACAAACCACAAGACTTCTGGAACAATTTTTTTTGGACAGACAAGACCAAATTGGAGTTGTTCAGCCATATTGCAAAGCACCACATATTGCGAAAACCAAACAGCATATCAGCAAAAACACCTCCTACCAACTCTTAAGCATGGTGGTGGAGGGGTGATGATTTGGGCTTGTTTTGCACCCATAGGACCTGGGCACCTTGCAGTCATTAAGTAGACCATGAATTCCTATGTATACAAAAGTATCTTGAGTCAAATGTAAGGCCATCTATCAGACAGCATGGCCAAAAGTTGGATCATGCAACAGGACAATGATCCAAAGCACACCAGCAAATCAACAACAGAATGTCTGAAAAAGAAAACAATCAATGTGTTACAATGGTCCAGTCAAAGTCCAGACCTCATCAGGATTGAAATGCTGTGGCAGAAATTTAAGAGAGCTGTACATAAACGAATGGCCGCAATCCTCAATGAACTGAAACAACATTGTAAAAAAGAGTGGGCCACCATTCCTCCATAATGATGTGAGAGACTGATAAATGATTATTTCAAGTTATTGCTGTTAAAGGTGGTTCTACAAATTATTGAATCATAAGGTGTACTTAGTTTTTCACATATTGCTCCTCCATTGTGGCTTTACTTTTGTTAAATAAATCATGACATATATATATATATATATATACATATAAATCTTTAGAGATGTATATGTATGTATTTCAATGTTAAAGCCCTTTCTCTGCCTTTTTTTTTTTAAACACCTGAGACCTGATATCTTTGAGCCTTTATAACTTTTGTTTGCAATATTTTTAAATCATTTTTATTAGATGGTGTTATCATATGTGTACCTGTAGTTTGTAATGTATTTTTGATGTGTTTTGTGCAACTTTTTTGTTTCACAAAACAGTTAAACACAGCTCTGAGTACCTGCTAACATGACGAGCCTTAACTTGAATTGCCTTCAAGCAATACTGTTTACTTTGAACTAGTAAATACCAGCTTAATTTAACCTGCGCCCAAATGATAGTGAAAACCCGCACGCAAACGTTTGTGCTCCAATCATAATCGTGCTCTCCCATCCTAAGATACATCCACTAATATTTACCCCACTAAGGAACTAACCCCTAAGTTTTCATCCTTCATTAAGGCTGCTCACCCTAAGAGACCTTTCAACTAGTGATACTTGCCCTAAAGGATCCCCCTCCCTAAAACTAATATAAATACTTAAAACATTTGCACAAAAAAAAAAACAACTTAAAAAAGACCCCAAAAATAAAAACACCACACAATTCTACTCACCATTTGATGTCTTCTCCTTCTGTCTTTTACGTCAACAGGAGAGACTCCTTTTTGGCTCTTCTCAGTCAATTTTACTAAGAGATTGTAATTTCCTTTGGCTGATATAATTCAAATATTCCAAAAGGGATAGTCATCATTTGGTATAAATGCCTTTTATCCTAATAGCTGATTTGAATTTTCAAGTTAACCGTACTGTGACAATTTATTTTGAATATTTTTTATATTATTTTTTTTTTTGAAGTTTTAAGTCAAAATAACAGCAGGGATCATATGTACATTTGTGTTGAAAGTACAATCATAAGATATACATATATATGCAAGGAATAAACAAGCTGACTTAAGTGAACTATAAATTAGACAAAGATAATTCAAGTTATATTAAAGACAGTTATGATAAACAGCATAAATTGCAATTAATGCAGTGTACATATAGTAATGAAACCTCATTTTTAATTTGAGATATGTTCCCCAGATTACATATAGGGTCACTCTTCAACCTACCTGGTCTATATGAGTAAAGGTGAGGGGAATTAGCTTATTGCCATGGTCACTTTTGAACCTTAATATATAAGGACAAAAATGAGCATCTGATATAGAAAAGTAATTAACAACTGGCATAACAAACAAGCTATGTAGTAAATTAGATAACATGAGAATATATAAGATAATGGTATAGGTAAAAGTTTAACTCTATAGTAAGGGCATAAAATCTAGCAAGTGAATATAAAATAGCTATTGAGCGAGATAAGATGTTATCTGCCTGGTAGGAGCCACAATGATAATATTTGAATTTAAATGCTTAAAACCCCTTCATGGAGACTGACACCCAAGAGTAAAATACTAGCTACATTTACACATTTTCGAATGCATACCGCCTAATGTATACCGCCATGTGTAGGGTATAGAAAAGGAGACAAGCTCAATAGTATAGGGATATGGCCCTCACGTTGTATGGGGGGGAGGACTTTTAGAATCTCATATGGAGAATTTGTTTAATTGCTTACCTAGTAGTTTCCTTCTTTTAATAATAAACATACAACACCATGGATATGTAATGCTCATGGGATATTTCCCTATCAGACCAAACTTGGCCAGTAGTCTTCTTATCCCGGCGTCAAGTGGAAGGATAAGGAAATATCCTAGAACAAAGTGAGTTTAAGAAATAAGGTAAGCAGTACTCACGATAGACTGGGTAATCCTTTAGGGCAATAAGGGTAAGGCAGAGCATGGTCAGAGACAGGGAGTGTTCGGCAACAGAAAGGCAATCCAGCAGTTCAGGGGTTAGCCAGAAGAATGGTCAAAGACAGGCAGAGTTCGGCAACAGAAAGGCAATTCAGCAGTTTAGGGGTTAACCAGTAGAATGGTCAGAGACAGGCAGAGGACAGCAACATTAAGGCAATCCAGAAGTTCAGCAGTTCAGGGGTAAACCAATAGAATAATCAGGAACAGGCAGAGGTCAGCAACAATAAGGTAAAACCAGCAGTTCAGGGGTAAACCAGTAGAATAGTCAGGAACAGGCAGGGGTCAGCAACAATAAGGTAATCCAGCAGTTCAGGGGTTAAGCAATAGAGTAGTCTTGAAACAGGCAACGTTCAGTAATGATAAGGCAGACAGCAGTTCAGGGGTAAAGCAAAATATAAGCACCCAGGAGCACACACAGTAACAGCTATACTTGTAAAGTGCATAAAGTGAGAGGTACTTACATAGGTGCAGGTTTTTGCCAAGAAGATCAAATAGGAGAGCGGCATCAGAGGCCAGAAGCAGCATGTGGCGATGACGTCATCGCCACAACACCGCCAAAACCATGGCAATGACCGTGGTAGGGAAGGCAGAGGTTTGATAATTCTTGGGCAGACGGCAACTTGGTCAAGGGTATGAAAATGAGCTAGTCTGGAAAATTGATCCACCACAATCCAGATAACAGTATGATTGTCAGAAGGAGGGAAGTCCACAACAAAATCCATTGCTATGTGTGTCCAGGGTTGTTTGGGAGTAGACAATGGTTGGAATAGACCACGGGGAAAGGAACAGGGATTCTGATTAGCAGCGTAAGTCTGACAGGCCTTAACATAATCCTGAGATTCATAGTAGGCCACCATACATAGTAGGCCACCATACATGTCGGGAAAGAAGTTTAACGGTTCTTGTCATACCAGGATGTCCTGATAGTTTGCTGTCATGAGCCCAGGATGGCAAGGAAGTGTGAATGTTCAGAGGTTTAAATAAGATATCAGAAGTCCGAGGGGCTTCAGTAGGTTTTCTAGACTGGGCACGTTGCAGTCTTTGAAGAAGAGAGGTGTTAAAGTGAGAAAGCATGCAGGATGGAGGAATGATGTGTTTGATAGGTGCTTCAGAAGAGTCATTAAGCTGAGGAAACTGATGGGAAAGAGCATCAACCTTTTTATTCTTGGTCCCAGGAAGATAAGAGACTCTGAAGTTAAAATGAGAAAAGAACAAGTCCCACCTGGCCTGTCGAGGATTAAGTTGATGAGCAGTCTCTAGGTACATCAGATTTTTGTGGTCAGTGAGAATCTGAATGGCCAATGACACCATTCAGTCAGGGCCATCTTAATGACTAAGGGTTCAAGATTACCCACATCATAATTCCGTTTGGAGAAAAAGGCTAAAGGGTGCAACTTGGAGGTTAAAGGGTCCCTTTGGGTTAAGACTGCACCATCTCGGAGGCATCAACCTCTAGAGTGAACTGTAGGTCAGGATGGTGGAGCACAGGAGCAGAACAAAAGACCTTTTTCAGATGTGAGAAAGCATCCACAGCTACAGGAGGCCAATTCTTGCAGTCTCTGTTTCATTTTGACAACTCAGTGAGTGGAGCAACAATTTGGGAGAAGTTATTTATAAACTTGTGATAATAGTTGGAAAACCCCAAGAATCTCTGTAGTTCCTTTAATGAGGTGGGTTGAGGCCATTCCAGAACTATGGTTAGCTTTGTAGGATCCATGGCAAAACCCTCCTTTGAGATGACATATCCAAGGAACTGGATCTGGACTTCATCAAACTCACATTCTCCAGCTTGGCTACTAGAGAATTGTTTCTGAGGCAAAGAAGTACCTGTTTTACATGCTCATGATGCTCCTCAAGGGTGGAGGAGAATTAGAGGATGTCATCCAAATAGATGATGAGAGTGCGATTAAGGAGATTACGGAGGACATCACTAATGAATGCTTGGAAGACAGCAGGTGCATTGCACATTCCAAAAGGCATTATGAGGTATTCTTAATACCCTGATCTCATGTTGAAGGCAGTCCTCCACTCATGTCCCAGGAAGACACGAATGAGATTGTACACCCCACGTAGATCCAACTTTGTAAAGTAGCAAGCATTTTGAAATGAATCAAATAATTCAGTGATAAAAGGAATTGGATAGAGGTTCTTGATTGTAATGTTGTCTAGGGCTCTGTTGTCAGGGTATCTGTGAGTAGCATTAAATAAACTACATATGTATCATAAAATCTAATATTTAATTTTTAGCTAAAACCTAATTTGATGTGAATTGGTCTTATATGACCAGCCCCAACTCCCCCCCTTTTTCCTGATTACAATACTTCAGCTAGGAACAAAGATTTAGCTTTGAAGCTCATCACTCCACATGAGGTCATAACAGGGACGTGAGAATCAACCAAGCCAGCATACATCATGGGATGTTTGGAGACGACATTCTGTATATAAAGTCAGATAACCAAACATAAATTCTAGAAAACAGTAATTAGCACAGACCTGTTAATTGCAATATGTGCTGGCTAACAGAGACACATGTTTTGCATTGTAACTTGTATGGTTTTCAATCTTGTATAAAAATGTATAATTCCATAGATCTGAGAAATGCATTTTAGGTTTGTAATAAATTTAATGGATACCATATTCTTATGTTTTTCAGACATCTAATAATTACATATATAATTGGTGTTTTAAATAATATCATATGTGTTATACACTCAGCAAGAGATATACAGATATGAAATATTTATATGGGATAGTAATAATTAAGAAACCACATCTGATTGCTGATCTCAAGGTATGTATGTGATATTAAGATGATAACTGAGATATCAATTAGATCCATGCTAAAAGTTTTAAAATCCTTTTAAATACCCATATATTTTAAATGTATAAGAATTACTTTGTATTATGAGAAATATATCTAGTCTTAAAATGCTCAGGATGAGTGGTATGATGTGGTCCAATACACATTGAACATGTGACTTATTAATACTAGACTTATTAATACTAGAAAATATAATACATTGTAAAAATATATATGAATCCATATTAAACTGTAGCAGCATTGATGGCAAAACTGAATTTCTGGTTATCTGCTGCCACCTATGAGATGTTCAGATCCGAGGGTGAATCAGAGACAAGCATCGAAGGGCCATTCCAGTTTCACCAATTATTAAAATAAAAAGGGGTGGGGTTATATTATGTGATATAACCTCATGCAAGAGGATAGGAGAGAGCTAGCTAACTAAATTTTTGACTGATAACCATTTTGGGACACAGTCACTATAAGCAAAATTGGGCTACCTTTTATTATCCATATTGCAATACCTTTATTCATATGAGGTTAAACAAGAAATTCTGGAAACTGAAACATCGATTTGGTTATTTGGGGTAAAGTATACACGATTGATAAATATACATATAATATTTAAATCAAAGGTATTTGGTAACTATAACTAGTTTGCAGTTAGTAATTTTAAAAGGGCACACTTTGTATTTTAAGTTATATCCATAGTCCTCTGTAGTCTTAATTAGTCATTATTGCTAAATAATTTATTTACTAGACGGGGTTTTATACTCCAGATTTATAAGTCAGTCATTATAGTGAACTCTTTCAGAACTGTACATAAACTTTTTGTGATTAAATCCTTGGTAGTTTTTAATCAAGCATAGTAAGTTGGTAATCCATATTGAGCATTGAACTAGAGTTATAGGTCAATAACAGATGAATCTAGTATTTTATTGTGGTATTTTAATGTGCTCAATGTGTATTTTTATGATTTTTGTATAGAATATTGTAAAAGCAGTAAGGGTGTATCATTTGATTCATAATCTGGTTTCTATAAATATAATTCAATGTGTTTATAACTTTAACTTATCGTAAAGAACGTAGGAATAAATATTGATTTTAATTGTTTTGTATATGCATTTTATTTGGGGGTTATTTTAAAGAACAATTATTAAATACATTTTATTATAACCCGGCCATATACTGACACCGTAGTTGATACAGGGTCTGAGACCACCATCCTTTTTACTGACAAAAAAGCCAGCCCTGGCAGGAGAGGAGGAAGGGAAAATAAAGCCTTTAGCTAGGTTCTGTTGGATATATTCCTCCATGGCCTTGGTTTCAGCTTGGAGAGCGGATAAGTTCTCCCTTTAGGAAGTGGAGCTCCAGGGAAGAGGTCAATTTTGCATTCGTAAGGAAGGTGAGGTGGCAGCACATCAACTGCTTTCTTTTCAAAGCCATCCATAAATTCTGCATATACTGAGGGAAGATTAGAAGGGGTTAGAAGGCTGGCTATAGGAATGTGATGCAGTAGAGTAACCTTAGCCATGCAGGAGTGAAAACAGGATTTACCCCAGGAGGTCAACTGTCCCTCAGTCCAGTCAAATTGAGGATTGTGTTTACATAGCCAAGGAAGACCAAGGATAACTGGTTGTGCAGGATAATGCATAACATCGAACTGCAACTCTTTGGTATGTAGGATTCCCACAGTCATGGTTAGGGGTGCTGATTCAAAATGGATTACCCTGATCCAAGGGGAGTGCCATCCAGAGTGGTTATTTTAAGACATTGATTTGATTCTGGCGGAGATCCAAGAGAGAGTAATCTGCAGCAGAAGTGCAGCCAGAGGTCCCAAATACGGAAGATAATGCAGAAATTAAGATAAATTAAGGTATCTGCATCGTTCAGGAGCTGAGCACTCAAAAAGGGGAGAGACCCAGGCTAGGGCCTTGTCTTTCAATAAAGAAATGATAAAAGTTACCTTTGACTGATGAGACTGGAAGGTGTGAGGAAGAGTAGCCTGCACTGGTTGAGAAAACCCCTACAGTTGGTAGTACCATCATACTTGTCCAGCAACGGTATCTGGGGTATACTACCAGAAACAAGGGAGGAGGTTGCAGCACTAGTAGCAGGGACTGGCTGTGTGGTAACAGGAGCAGCATTTTTCTCTGTAACCAGTGAGGACAGCATAGCTGTTATAGTCTCTAGTTTAGGAACAAAATTCTGCAAGTGTATGGCATGGGTTCCCAGGGTCTGTCCCTAAAGAGAGACTGCTCTTGCTACCTCATTTGGGTCCATGGCCCAAGTATAATGCAATGTTCGTGGGATATTTCCCCATCAGACCAAACTTGGCCAGTAGTCTTCCGGCGTTAAGTGGAAGGATAAGGAAATGTCCCAGAGCAAAGTGAGTTTAAGAAATGAGGTAAGCAGTACTCACGGTAGACAGGGTAATCCTTCACGGCAATAAGGGTAAGGCACAGAATGGTCAGAGACAGGCAGTGTTCAGAAACAGAAAGGCATTCCAGCAGTTCAGGGGTTAACCAGAAGAATGGTCAGAGACAGGCAGAGTTCGGCAACAATAAGGCAATCCAGCAGTTCAGGGGTAAACCAGTAGAATGGTCAGGAACAGGCAGAGGTCAGCAACAATAAGGTAAAACCAGCAGTTCAGCAGTTCAGGGGTAAACCAGTAGAATAGTCAGTAATAGGCAGGGGTCAGCAGCAATAAGGCAATCCAGCAGTTCAGGGGTTAAGCTATAGAGTAGTCTTGAAACAGGCAATATTCAGTAACGATAAGGCAAACAACAGTTCAGGGGTTAAGAAAAATATAAGCATCCAGGAGCACACACAGTAACAGCTATACATTGCCAAAGGGCATAAATTCAAAGGTACTTACATAGGCACAGGTTCGCGCCAAGAAGATCAAACAGGAGAGTGGCATCAGAGCCCAGAAGCAGCATGCGGCGATGGCGTCATCACCACAACGACCTCTGCAACCATGGCAATGGCCGTGGTAAGGAAGGCAGAGCCGCTGCCAAGACGGAGTGGTGTGACAGGATATGCATAGCTTTCTCAAGGACCTTTTATAATGAAAAAGTATGCCCAGTAACCTATTGGTCATTTGTGCTTGTGTGATTCTGTCATCATATTAAGGGGAGAGATTAGTAACTCGCCAATAAGCATAGCCTGAAATGCTGCACAGAATAAGAAGATAAATAGCCCCAACATACAAACACAAGCTACTGAGAAGAGAACAACAGTTTATAGATGTTTATAGAGACTAAACTAAGAAAGATAACTTGCGTTAAAACTCATGTTTAAAGTAGACACCAAGAGCATCTAATGTGTATGCTCGAACAATATATGACTTTATAGACCCACATGCATGTATATCAGACTTAAGAGTTATCATTAGTATATGCCTATCAGGTGTGCTGTAGATATATAGTCCTTACATGTAAGTCCATGCATATATAATCGGTAATCATTTTATTCAATCCCAGTTTGATAAGTCCTAAGTACTGAACTAGAATAATAGGAGTTATGGCTAAGATGATGGAGGAGAGGCCAACGAGAGTGGAGTCTCAGCCACTTCAAGTCTATATCATAACCAAAGAGCAGGGATGAATGTAAGCTCTCAATGTCACACATAGTCAAGCCTCTGAGCACACGGAGGAGTACTTTGTAACACAAGACAGCTCCGGATCTTAGTGTCGGACCTTCTAATGTCTCGGATGGTCGGCTGCATCCACCTGGACTAGTAGAGATCCATCCTCAAGTGCACTCTCGTGCTTGGATGGAGGAAATGTTGCTGTAAAACTGAGGGTTGTAGAATCCAGCTGCTCTAATCTGCTCCTTGTGACACCTGTGGAACTTCTGTATAAAGCATTTTTGCTTTGAGTGGGCTCTGGCATGAAGGGCATGGGCTGTATGGTACATTTCAGCTTGTCTTGAACTACCCAGTTCTCCATATTGGACTGCATTGTCTCTCTCTCTCTCGTCAGACCGCACCACTGTCAGCAATATTAGTTGGATGAAGTTACTGTCCATTTTTTAGGCTAGGGATTCCAATAGGTCTTGTATGGAGTTATAAAGTTTCACATACATGTTCAAGTAAAACCTACCAACCAAAATCCCCAGTTTAATAGACCTGCTTTACCCAGCATACCGAGAGTGGGTAGGGTTGATGACACCAGGCCTTCACCTCACCTATCAAAAGGTCCAGATTATAGCTCCCTGGGATGAGATCAACACACAATTGATATCTATTGATGCAGTAGCATTTCACGCAGTGGTATCTACTAGTTAAAACTGTGTATTCTTGTTAGATTGTTAAGTAATTGGCATATTGTCTTCAAGATATCAGGCATCTCTAACTTTGCGACGGGTTATGACCACCGCTTGAACATGCCCTCCCTTTTGAATATTTAAAATTAACCTCTTGAGTGTTGATACAGTTCACACAGCTTTGTACTTAGTTCTAATTTATCCACACAAGTTATACCTCATATTTTTTTTTTTTCAGATCAAGCATTATAATAATTTAAATTCACAGAAATACAATAATATGGGAAAATGACACCATATAATATAGTTTGTGAGGAACTAGGAAGGATTTTAACCAAATATGATATATATAGTTTTTATAATAACCTCCCTAGAATATAAAGGTTATCCCTAGTCTCCCTATAGAATAATAATGATATAGTGATCAGAGAGGCTATCAAAATAAGAGTGATTACCTAAAACAGGCAAACAATTTATTAAATGACTAAAACACATATATGCTTTTACAAAAAGATCCAACTAAATTGTATGTTAAGGAATTAAAGGCCCTTGTACAGGCAACCAAAGATCTGGGAACAGTGAATCAAGATGAAGTAAATTTTACTGTACAACCCTCCCTGAAAATATGCATAAAGATCCTAAGAAACCCCAAGGTATTCCAATTATTTCTGGGTCCTTATGTCACAGTCTATCTAAACATGCCAGTTTCCCTTCAACCCATAGCTAAGAATACCAGGGCACATGTGAAGGATACCATGAAGGTTTATTAATAAAAATTGAAGGATTATACTGGGAAAGGGATTTTTGGTCAATTACTTAAATTGTATAATCTTTGTATACCAATATCGCCCATGATAAAGATAATGAAGACATCAGAAATCTGTATAAAGGTTATGATAGTCCTAATATATACATACATTTTCTGCTTGATTTCACATTATTTATTCTACAACATAATTATTTTAAATTTGAAGATAACTGTTATTAACAAATAAAGGGTACTACAATGGGGACTACGTTTGCCCCATCGTATGCAAAGCTTTTTATGGATACATTTTAAAAGATGTTTTCATAGGACAATAATCTTTTGAATTGTCATTAAACTATTTTAGATATATTGATGATGGGATTATACTTTGGAAGGGAGATTAGGGATATATAAATAGGTTTACTAAATACCTCAATCAGAATGACTTAAATTTACAACTTAGTGGGAATTATTCTAATATAAAAAAGGAAATTCTTTAATTTAACCCCTTAATGACCGAGGACATGCAGGGTACGCCCTCAAAAAAAAAAGGCAGTTAACGCCTGAGGACGTACCCTGCACGTCCTCGGTGTGGAAAGCAGCTGGAAGCGATCCTGATTGCTTCCAGCTGCTTTCCGGTTATTGCAGTGATGCCTCGATATGGAGGCATCCTGCAATAACCTTACATGGCCATCCGATGCAGAGAGAGCCACTCTGTGGCCCTCTCTGCACCGGACATCGATGGCCGGTATCGTTGGTGGGTGGGAGCCGACTTGGGAGGCGGGTGGGCGGCCATCGGTGTGCTGTTTAAGGTGGAGGGCGGCGGGCGGGCGCGTGCACGGGGCGGGAGCGGGTGGGAGCCGCTATACTACAGAAACGTTTAAATACACATGTGGGGCAAAAGGGCACCAAAATAATCAAATTATAAACAAAGTGATTTTGGAGTGGTGGAGGGTTGGTCTTGGGTGGGGGGAGAAGCTACACTACATAAAAAGGGATTTTTTGTAAAAAAAAAAACCAACACTTTTTTCTTAACTGGGTACTGGCAGACAGCTGCCAGTACCCAAGATGGCGCCCATTAAGGCAGAGGGGGAGGGTTAGACAGCTGTTTGGTGGGGATCAGTGAGGTTGGGGGCTAAGGGGGAACCCTACACAGCAGCATATGTAAATATGCTAAAAAAAAACAAGCTAAAAAGCCCAAATATACCTTTTATTTTAGTACTGGCAGAGTTTCTGCCAGTACTTAAGATGGCGGGGGCAATTGTGGGATGGGGGAGGGAAGAGAGCTGTTTGGGAGGGATCAGGGGGTCTGATGTTTCAGGTGCGAGGCTGAGCTCTACACTAAAGCTAAAAATAACCCTGCAAGCTCTCTACAAGCTACCTAATTAACCCCTTCACTGCTGGGCATAATTCACGTGTTGCGTGCAGTGGCATTTTGCGGCCTTCTAATTACCAAAAAGCAACACCAAAGCCATATATGTCTGCTATTTCTGAACAAAGGGGATCCCAGAGAAGCATTTACAACAATTTGTGCCATAATTGCACAAGCTGTTTGTAAATAATTTCAGTGAGAAACCTAAAGTTTGTGAAAAAGGGAACTTTTTTTTTTATTTGATCGCATTTGGCGGTGAAATGGTGGCATGAAATATACCAAAATGGGCCTAGATCAATACTTTGGGTTGTCTACTACACTACACTAAAGCTAAAATTAACCCTACAAGCTCCATACAAGCTCCCTAATTAACCCCTGCACTGCTGGGCATAATACACGTGTGGTGCGCAGCGGCATTTTGCGGCCTTCTAATTACCAAAAAACAATGCCAAAGCCATATATGTCTGCTATTTATGAACAAAGGGGATCCCAGAGAAGATTTTTCAACCATTTATGCCATAATTGCACAAGCTGTTTGTAAATAATTTCAGTGAGAAACCAAAAGTTTGTGAAAAAATTTGTGAAAAGTGAAAGTTTTTTTGTATTTGATCGCATTTTGCGGTGAAATGGTGGCATGAAATATACCAAAATGGGCCTAGATCAATACTTTGGGATGTCTACTAAGAAAATTATATACATGTCAATTGATATTCAGGGATTCCTGAAAGATATCAGTGTCCCAATGTAACTAGCGCTAATTTTGAAAAAAAAAATGGTTTGGAAATAGCAAAGTGCTACTTATATTTATGGCCCTATAACTTGCAAAAAAAGCAAAGAACAAGTAAACATTCGGTATTTCTAAACTCTGGACAAAATTTAGAAACTATTTAGCATAGATGTTTTTTGGTGGTTGTAGATGTGCAACAGATTTTGGGGGTCAAAGTTAGAAAAAGTGTGTTTTTTTCCATTTTTTTCCTCATATTTTATAATTTTTTATAGTAAATTATAAGATATGATGAAAATAATGGTATCTTTAGAAAGTCCATTTAATGACGAGAAAAACGGTATATAATATGTGGGGGTACAGTAAATGAGTAAGAGGAAAATTACAGCTAAACGCAAACACTGCAGAAATGTAAAAATAGCCTTGGTCCCAAAAGGACAGAAAATGGAAAAGTGCTGTGGTCATTAAGGGGTTAATATTGTTTGGGAATTTGGAAAAGAAAATCGCAGTGTGTAAATACAAAAATCCAACATATAAAAATTGTTTTGTGGATGAAAATATTGCACACCTACAGAACTGGAAGAATAACATACCATGTTAATCAATATCTAAGAATCAGACGTAATTGTACATTTAATTTTAAAAGCAAGACATCAGTATTGAATGAGAAATTCTTGGCTAAAGGCATTGAATATAAGTCGATCCTCTCTATTATATAATAAAGGCATGAAAAATAATATAAAGTAAGAAAGATTTTTAGTAGCACCACAAATAAAATACAAATGTGTCACTACATAAAATGACAGCAAATTTGAAAAAATGCATAAAATTAAAAGTCCATCCAATAAGGACCAGCAGAGTAAATTCAGTCTCCTAATAAAAAGAAGAAATACTTAGTCTCTTCTGTGACTCAATGCTCTCTGTGTACCCTATATGCAGCTCCTTTCAAGTGTGATCTCTGTGGCAAAATAACTGTTTTCAAAAGCAATCTGTAAAAACAGAACAAAAAGAGCACAACAAATTGCAAAGGCGATCTAAGTGCAGAATAAACAGGTAACAGTTTATTGTTAAAAAGATAAAAGATGTACACTAACAAGTATACCCTCAAACATATGAAGTATGTAACAGTGTTGGTTAAAAGTTGACCGCTCAGGTGTGTACAGGATAACGACAGCGTACCCTCTCTGTAAGTATCACCCTCCGCTAATGGTACCTTAGGCTCAGGGTAAGAAGACTCCACAAAAGGTGGTCTAACAAATGGAGGTGGTGTGGCTTAGTTAGCGGTAGTTCTGTAAAAAGGCTTCAGATCTGCCACTACACACAGCTCACCCACGTACTCCATGACGCATAATGGGCGAAAAATAATATAGATCTAGAAAAAAACATACTAATGGAACTAGGGTTCATGATCTAGTGAGATTTGTTATTACGTACAATGAAGGGGCAAATATTACTTGAAAGGTATTTAATTGACATTTTATAGATATGATTTAGAAGATGTTGCACATGTAAGAAGATCTTATAGATTAATTTTTTATAGAATAAAAGTAAGCTGTAACTTATGCTAAATGGAGGGAAAATAGCGTGCTGATACATATTGGCCCCATATAAAGAGTTTAAATATGTGTATTTTTTGGGGTTAAGGGTATTTTGTACTATTTTTTCTTAAATAAGATCTTGCCTGTACTAAATGATTATATACAAAGTTTTTAATAATTGTCTTAATTTTATTTTTTACACTTTTATTTTTATCCTAAACACTTGGGGCTAGTTTACGAGTGGATCATTTATAGTTTGTGCTCGTTAGGATTACCACTCGTATTACAAGTTGAAAGACATGCAATCGACTGAGCGCAATCACAATTTACACTAGAATGATTATCCTGTCCTCAGAGCTCTGGTTAACTGTTTCGCGAAAATAAAAAGTTGAACAAAACAAATAAAAAATACATTACAATGTATAGTTACACTCATAATAACGCTATCTATTAAAAAAAAATTAAAAAATTATTGCACACAAAAGTTGTAAGGGCTCAAAGATATGAGATCTCAGGTGTTAGAAAAAAAAGGCAGGCAAAGGGCTTTAACATTGAGATACATACATATACATGTCTACGATGGATATGCACGTGTGTGTGTGTATATATATACAGTATATATATATATATATATATATATATATATATATGTGTGTGTGTCCATAGGGGATATTTATCAAAGCATCAACTGAAAATACGCTTGAATTCCATGTCGTAATTGTCACAAGATTGATCCGCCGTAGTTATCAAAGCGTCAAGATTGGCAAATGTTGAAATTTGTGACGTAACTAACGATCCCGAAATCTCAATCCAATGCAGATCGATGAGAGTTGAAAACCCATGGAATTTGAGCGGAATTGTGTTCATTCAAAATTTCTACAGTTACGCTTGCGTCTTTTCCGTACCTGGTTTTAAATCCGACACCCTTCAGGTCGCAGATGCCATAGAACTCATTGGGAGTCTGAAAACACACAAAGCTTATGTTCAATGCTGCAAGAGAATGAAGTATATTACATAATAAAAGTAAATTAGAAACTTTATTAAAATTGTATTCCCTTTCTAAATCAAACAATATTATTGCTCCACATTTGGTGCACTAGTAGATATAGGGATAAATATGAAAAATACATTACTACTTATGGATTATGCTACAACTTTGTCTCTCATTACAAATCAAGGGGACAATATTATTTCTACATATTTGGTGCAAAGTTTTGCCCCAAACTTGTCGCACTAATAGATATAGAGATAAAAATGAAATAAATACACAACATAATATAGCTAACGTCCTTTTTATTTGTTTGAAAAAATCTATGTGCACCATGTTTAAGCCATGTAATTCAAGTCCCACTCTCCACTTCGCACCATATTTGATGCAACACTTTTCGCAGCAATAATGACGCCAACTCCTAAACAACCCACACACTAGTGAATTTGTCCATCACTTTTGATTGGAATATGCATAATCACATGATTTATGACATCCGCCAATCTGATTCAAATACACATTATAAACTATCACTAACTAATCAAATTGCTCGATACTTGTGTCATTGATAACTCATCAGAACTTGTAAGGGCCATTTGTTACATTGTGTATTACACTTTGAAAGTATGTATATGTGAAATTAGTATTAAAGATAAACACTGATGCTGACATTAGAACACATGGGGATATTTTAGACAAGAATTTTAAAATTCGAGTTGAAATTTGATTCAATAGAATCTTAAGCTGATAACTCAAAGGGATAGCCCACCTAACTTTAAAATGTCATGAATCAGATACAGCAGAGAATAAAATCATATTTTCAGTGTATTTCTTCCTTCTCTTGAATTTCTTTTTCAGTAAGAAATGTCATCTTATATGCCAGCCCATTTTAAAATAGATTGCAATCAGGAGGGGTTAGATAGGTGCAGAGAGAAACCTTGCCCAGTTCTTAAAGGGACAGGAAACCACAAAATATTATTTCATGACTTGGATAGAATTGGATAGAACATACAATTTTAAACAACTTTCCAATTTACTTCTATTGTCAAATTTGCTTCATTCTCTTGTTATCCTTTGCTGACGGAACAACATTGCACTACTGACAGCAAGCTGAACACATCTATTTAGCCAATCACAAGAGACAAATGTGTGCAGGCACCAATTAGCAGCTAGCTCCCAGTAGTGCAGTTTAAATTTTTACTTTCCTATTCCTTTAAAATATCCATAGATTGCAAATAAATACATATGATACTCTGATTACATGTTATATTTGCAATTATCCCTGCATAGAATAATAATAATACATTTACAATATATATATATAGTGGTATAAATAAACACAGAGATATGACAGACAACATTGTTTAGAACCAAAAAAAGAACTTAGGGACATGTAAATATGTTTGCAAAAGATTTCTGACATAACACACACATACATATATATATATATATATATATATATATATATATATATATATATATATACATACTAAAATATGTATGTCCAATCTTAAAAATAATTCTAATAATTCACTCTCCACTTTGCACCAAATATGTGGCTACTTGCTATATTCGCAATTAGTCCTGCTCAGAAAAATCATACATTTACACTATATACAATAATGTGCTAAAGAGAAATGTGCTTGTTCGTGGATAGTAATGAAATGGTATAAATAAAGTTGGGAAACACCTGAATAGCCGCGTCATAGATGACTGTTAGTTAACACCAGTCCGATGCTCTGCGTACTGTATTTGACATGCGTGTTTTTGACGGCTTTTTTGATAAATAAGGAAATCTTATTCAGATCCACGGCCACATTGTTTGGCAATGTTTGGCGGGCGTATTGACGCCCGTGAATGCAACATAGTTGACGCTTTGATAAATATCCCCCCATATGTATTTACCTGTATGTATTTACAGTATATGTGTATTTATGTATTTACAGCACACAGTCAAAAGATACCCAAAAGTTCAGATAAATTGTAGAAAATATGGTGCGCAGTTCAATATATGCACTAAGAATCAAAATCCTACACAGGCTTATAGTAGGCTGGGAGCAACTCACCAGGGCTGTAGTTCATGCCTTTTTATTGTAGTCTGGAGTGACTCAAACAGCGGTCGCCTATCTCGTGCTGCAAACGAAGTCGGGACTACGTCTCTCTCACTTCAAATCTCGCAGCTCACAGGACCTCTCCGATAGGCTCCACAGGCTCACCCAGCGTTCTCATAGCTCCTACGTCACCTTTACAGTGACCACACCTTCAGCCCTTGTAGAAGTAAAGAACCGCTCCAATGACCAGCAACAGCCTCAGGGTCTTATAAACTGGAAATGGAGATACTTAAAGGAGGAATCCAACACCGATATTCATGATAAAACCAGTACTTTATTCGATCAAAAAGATTAAAAGGTACACAGCAAACATATGAATTGGCCATCACGGGTGCAGCACTGACAGGCTAATATATGAATTGGTTGTCACGGGCGCAGCACTGACAGGCTAACATATGAATTGGTCGTCATGGGCGCAGCACTGACAGGCTAACATACGAATTGGTCATCGCGGGCGCTGTGCTGCACCCGTGATGACCAATTCATATGTTTGCTGTGTACCTTTTAATCTTTTTGATCGAATAAAGGACTGGTTTTATCATGAATATCGGTGTCGGATTCCTCTTCTAGGTATCTCTATTTATCTATTTACAGACATATATAAACATATAAACACATAAATACATATACATATACAGTACAGTACAGTAAAGTCTCAGGTGTGAATGGGGAACAGGTGTGTTAAGTTTGGTGTAATCGCTCTCACACTCTCTCATACTGGTTACTGTAAGTTCAACATGACACCTCATGGCAAAGAACTCTCTGAGGATCTGAAAAAAAGAATTGTTGCTCTACATAAAGATGGCCTAGACTATAAGAAGATTGCCAAGACCCTGAAACTGAACTGCAGCACGGTGGGCAAGACGATACAGCGGTTTCACAGGACAGGTTCCACTCAGAACAGGCCTCGCCATGGTCAACCAAAGAATTTGAGTGCAAGTGCTCAGCGTCATATCCAGAGGTTGTCTTTGGGAAATAGACATATGAGTGCTGCCAGCATTTCTGAAGAGGTTGAAGGGGTGGGGGTTCAGCCTGTAAGTGCTCAGACCATACGCCGCACACTGCATCAAATTGGTCTGCATGGCTGGCATCCCAAAAGGAAGCATCTTCTAAAAATGATGCACAAGAAAGCCTGCAAACAGTTTGATGAAGACAAGCAGACTAAGGACATGGATTACTGGAACCATGTCCTGTGGTCCGATGAGACCAAGATAAACTTATTTGGTTCAGATGGTGCCAAGCGTGTGTGTGGCGGCAACCAGGTGAGGAGTATAAATACAAGTGTGTCTTGCCTACAGTCAAGCATGGTGGTGGGAGTGTCATGGTCTGGGCCTGCATGAGTGCTGCTGGCACTGGGGAGCTACAGTTCATTGAGGGAATATGAATGTCAATGCCCCCTTAAGGGGTAGACATATATTTACTGCAGCACAAGAAAAATCCTAGCTGTGGGTGAGATGTTACACCCTATAATTCTACAGCCTGCACCTACTAGCACATTGGTGTGCTCTACTATTATGTGAGTACCCATTTGGCTCATATTATATCATGTTCATATATGTATTTAATGATACTGTACATGAGGCGCCCCTTTGTTCTTTTTATATTCTACATATATTAGTGTTTCAGAAGTTTTTAATTTCTGACCTCTTTTTGCCTGTAAGGGTAAAAGGAATTTTTCAGCTCCAGCAGGGATTACAACATTGTTAGACACCTGCATATTCACTGCATATGGCATTTTCCTGGTTTGATTTTTGAGCGGCATTTTTATCCTGAAATACTTCAGGGTCCCCCTTTAACCTGCTCCAGGGGCAAAGGTTAATCAAGTCTATTTGTATGGCATATCTATACAAGAGATTATTGCCAATGTATATTTGATTATGCGAGTATTTAAAACTAAAAACAGGTGCTTTGCTGATTTATTACCTATAGAGATAGATAATAAACATTTAGCTGTGATATTATAGCTTTCAGACCTGTCATCCAGGCCATGGACACAGTGTTCTTGGGGGAAAAGGTATTTAATCACTTTATGTTCAGCGATAGAGTCATTCCTGAAATTAATCTCCACAGCATCTCTCTTCCACCACGTGACAGTTATGTTGGGTCTGAGATATACCGGTCCGCTCATAATAAATAGGCCTTTTTACTTGTGATCAAATTACATTATTTATGCAATCAATTATGGTGCTTAATCGCTTCAGGAGATCACTACCAATAATTAAACAATCAGTTGGCAGATCCACTATAATGACAGGGTGTCTTATTACCCTGTTCCCCAGCCTTAGTTTTAACCATGCCGTACCGTAGACTTTGAGAGAGTTACCCCCAACACCTATTAGTGAACCATCAAATTCTTTTATCTTAGGTTTGTGGGGTGTTAGTTCATTTAGCTGTGTGTAGTACCTGTGGGATAAAATAGTTGCATGAGATCAAGTATCAATTAATCCCATGATAGGGTTAGTAACTGAGTCCTATAGGGCTTTGATTCGCGCCACATTTTAAACCATATACAGCTATTTTTGCTGCGGGTTTGGTGCAATTTTTACCAAATTCCTTTTTGCACTGATTTTTCATTCCACTCCAGGAATGAATATTCATATCCTTTAGTGAAGCAAAACAATTGTGATATTTACCCTCAAATACCCAGGGCAGAAATTAAATTTTTGACTGCTCAGTAGTAACATTCATGATGGATAAAGCATTTTCATAGTTCTCTAAGTGGTCAATTATAGAAGTGGTTCCGTTTTTGGAAAATTTAGGTACTGCATCCCTTAAGAAGGTAAATATTTTAGGGGTGTCATATACCTTATTAGATATATCTTGGGCTTTCCTAGGGACCTTATTTTTGGGGCTGAATCACCCCTATCTTTTCTATATTTACTATGGGGAGACCCCCTAGGTACATTAATACTATGTGGGCTATTTGGGTAGCTGGCTCCGCCCTCTGACTCACTACTAGAGCTTCCCTCCCCCTCCTCTGAGGTATAACAGTTCCCTGAATTTATAATATGAGGTGACTGTCTATTTGGGAAGTGTATTTCTGACCCAATAGGGGTCCTTTGTTTAAATTCTTACCTCAAGTTCTGAAATTCATTTCTGATCAATTCTTTAAGGGATTTAGAATTATCTGCATTATCCTCATTGTTAATAGAGGGGTTTTCATTATGACGTTACAGCCTTTTTAAACCACTTAACTCTCTTTGGCTTTGTGCGAGTTGCTTATGCAAATCTTCTATCTGAGCTACTAAACTCTGGGTATATTTTTGTAAGGTGGCCATGTTTTGGGCAAACTCATCAATTTTATCCTGGACTCACTCTGCCTCTTCCTCATCTAAACTTAAGGAATAATTTTCACCCCTCAGTTGCTCTAATTGTGAATTTTGTACTTCAATTTCATTGTACATTTCATCATTTACATAGAGGAGCAGACCCCAAGTTTTGAAAATTATTTTGTCGAGTTTCCTCTGCTTCTGAGGTTGGCCCAATTTTAAGCATTTCTACCTGACTAATGGGTGATTTTGGGAAACATATTTCAACACTATGATCCCAGCTGTAAATAAAGATGTGAAAGCTCTCTGCCAGACTGCCACCATTTAAATAAATATATAATAAAACAATAAAAAAGTATATTCCTCTACAGCTGTGCCTGTGCGCCTTTTCTAAAGTCTTGTGTGCTCACGCCGGCCAGATTGCTCCTCCCGCACGCCATCATCACTTACACTCACTTGGCTCTCACTCGCACAGTCAGAACTGTGCAATTAACAAGGTATGGGGCTGGGTTGGGAGGGGGCACTGCAGGTACTTAGAAATAAGTGCAAAGAGCTTGAAGCCTATACTTCTATCTATTGCACGTCCGGTGCAATAGATAGAAGTAAAAACAGCAATTGGACTGGCACTCTTTTTTAGCTGAATAAATATATATTTTTTCCAATAGGGAGCAATTGGAAAAATTATATTTATTCAGACAAAAAGGTTGTTTTTTCCCCTCTTTCTCAGGGGTTCATGTGCACCTGTGCTTCTATAGAGGAGCCTCCGCTGAGTTTAAATAAACATGCCCCGGTCAAATGGATTCATGATAACAGACCCCTGAGAAAGTCTGGATGCTTACTAGACAAAACGTGTATTTTGTCCTCACTGAATATCTGTAGAATGGTGCCAGGCTCCGGAGTTCACCAAGATGGCAATGGTAAAAAATACTATGAGCATTGTGTGGAGGGAAACAATGGTTGTCTATCAGACAGACCCCGGCATATAGGAGTTCATTTGATGCATGTTTCACATTGTTTTTAGTAAGTGCATTGATTTTTGTGCTTTTACATTATTTTAATAAAATCACATTGATTTGGAGATGCACTGTCTACTTATGTTTTTGCTATAGATCTACTGTGCTTGTGGAGGGGATGTACAGCTGCAATATTTAGGGTGTTAATTGAATCAAACTGGACCTGACAAGTGAATGTACACCTGCAATCTTTAGGGTGTTAATTGAATCAAATTGGACCTGTGGTGTATCGTTTACTTAAAAAATGTATTTCTAAACTGGTGACTATATACTTTTAAATAACTTCTTCAGTTGTGATATTTGAATACTTTGTAGCACTGCTGTTTTCAATTTGGTTATGTGAATTTAAATTATGAATCATTTATTATATTATTATACAAAGTTCAGATCAACATTATAAAGTAAGCATGTGCAATTATTGTCAGATTAAAAAGATTTGTTTTCCATTACTCATTGATTTTACAATAAAGTCAAAGTCAAGGTAAATTTTTATCTCTATTTATTGTATATAACTATAATTGGAAACAATTTTTTTCCACAATGTTTTTTTTTTAGGTCATTTCATATCTTTCCTACCATCTAACGTGGCCTCATGTCAGTGATAATCAGCCTGAAATAGCACTTCTAATAATAAATTAAAAATGCCACACGTTCCCAAACTGCATATTACTGTTTATAATTTTGATTGTTAATTTGCATATGAAAATTAGTCCTCTGACATGCATGCATTTTATTTTATTCTTCAACTAATTATAAACAAGAATGCCACATTATTTACATAACTAATTATTGTTCCGTCTGTTCTACTCTTTTTAGCTCCATTCCCTTCTACATTGGTTAAGTATGCAAATGAAAAATCACAGCACACTTCAAAATTTCCTGAATTTGTTCCATTTGCATCAACTGCTTTTGAATGGGAGATAATGTGCTTTCCATTTTAATAGACTGAAATTAGGTTGATCTTAATTTATGGTTAATTTAAATGACTAATTCCTCTCTACCTGAGCATAATTTTTTTCAGGGTATAATTGCAGCTGTTTATTAACCAAAGTGTTGCCTTTTCTCTCCAACAGTTTCATTTGCAAACAACATTTAGGAGACCATGCCTCAAGCGGATTATCAAAATTGCATTTGTTTGTGAAAAACATAAAAAAAGCTTGATACAACAACAGTGGAAATAGATATAATATATTTAGGTACATATGTAGATATATTGGTAATGTTAGAAATATTTCAGATAATTATAAAGAAAATGTGCAGTAGACAAGTAAGAAATTAGTCATCTGAATATCTTTAATATTGAATAGAAGCAACATTTTCTCTCCTAGCTAGTAAAAGTTTTTCAAATTTATTTATAGTGATATTTTCTGCCTGTCTGTCTTGTTCATCCGTCTGTCTATTTTTCTATCTATCTATCATCTATCTATTATCTATCTACCTATGTATGACATAATGTTTCTTTAAGATGGGATACTCTGGAACTATTAGTGGGGGGGTTATTAGTCATTTTAAGTAAGTATCATGTTTTTTTTTGTTGTTGTATCGTATCTAAGCTTAATAAAAACATGGATTCCAGCTTTGAAAACATGGGACCTTTTATTTACTTATTGAATTTGTATTGCACTTACACCTGCAAATAATAATAAATATAAGGCAAAAGAGGTTTACGCAACTCAAGAGACAAAGATGGTTTTCTTTATTGACTACTATGAAAAGTGGTTCTAGCATTAAAAATATGATGTTGATGACATATGCATGTGTTCATATATGCAGACTTTCTAAGTGCCTTGCTGAAAGTAGCAGGGAGCAGGCAATTGAGAAAACACACCCATCCATAGTGAACAGGCACATTCTTACCTTAGACACTGTTAGTTATACACAAGTATAGGCTGACAGGGCAGCAGTTTTTAAGCCTATATGATAGCTTACAAGATGATTTATAACCCAAGATTGTATGTGGCCACAGTATGTGTACTCTCTAGGATTCTGCATTGCATTCAATTATTGGCTTTGCCAAGTTTTTAGTCCTCAGAAGGGTATCTGAGCTGGTAATCTCAAACTACCTTTTCTGTGTTACTGACAAAACTCCTGAAAGCCATGATTGAAAAACCAATTAGGAATTATTAGTGTTGTCACTTTCTACGGGTCCAATCATCTACAACTCTCCACTAAGGAGAGATGATCTAAGAAGTCTCATCAGTATGAATTTCAGAAAAGCAAATTTTAGCTTGAGAGCTGGTTATCTTGCTATGCAGTGTTCTGGGTGTGAAAGAGAGACACATACATTACATTATATGGACTAAAAAAATCTCAAAGATTTTTTATGATTTTTTCTCCATGCATGTGAGTTTTGATCATCGGGCCCTAAATGTGTAATTAATTTGTTATACACAGATGCCTTTCCTGAATGCATTTGATGTATTTCCTTAGAGTGCTCATTATTAAGTTATCCTCTAAAAATCTTCAGTGTTCTTAAAGTTCCCATATGGAACTCCTTGGTAAGTAGAATCTCAAGAACACGTAGGTTTAGTTCTATAGCATATTCTACATAGAGGGAAAGGACCAGTGGTTTGGGAGAAGGAAGTTAGAGTGTCCCACACTAAAACAAGAAGGCATGGGTTAGGGATAAAGGGAGGGAGGCTTGGTTCTTGTATTGTAGAGGATGGGAAAGGGGCTAGTAGGACTCAGGCATTAGGAACAGAGCAGACTTCACAGGTAGGAGGACACAAGTCATTTGGCCCTTCTCAGAGGGCTAGGATCAAGAATAAGCAGTACAGGTAGGATGAGAAATTGTCTCTCATATAGGCATATGTGGGAAGGACATCACAATTAGAGAGGCCAAGTTAAAGAATGCAAAACAGCACCAAAACTGAATTTCTTTTCCAAGGCAAAGACAGGAGTTACCACTCCTCATATAACATTAAATAACAAATCAGCTCAGCCAAGAAATATGTCTAAAATAAGCTTTATTTGTCCATGGGGATTCTAAACAATAACACAACATTTTAAGCTGTTACCTGACATTTCATCATGTCAAAGCAATGCATATAGTAAGTTATTTCTATGCAGTTTAAATAGGCAAATTTTATTTACCCTTATCTGGCTGCTCCCTGTCCTTGTAGTTTTCTCCTGTTTGTAGCTCTGGACAGTTTAGCCTATCAAACAGCTGCCAACTGCACCATGGAAAATAATAAAGCGCACTCCAGAGCAACACTGAAACACTGTGTAGAAAGAAAGGGGGGTTCCAGCCTTGTCTTTAGCTGGACCCTCCCCAACTCATCCCAAAAGTAGGTACATCATTAAGGGCTGCCAAACAATAGATCTGTAACATATCTTAAATTGTAAATAGAAACATCTTAAAATTATTTTGTTTTATTTAAAACAGGAATTTGGCCCATATACAGAGATGGCAGAAGCTCTGTTTATTCCAAGAAAATTGTTTGTGACAAGAGGACACAATTTAAGGCTGGAGGAAAAGAGATTTAATCTCCTGAAAAGAAAACATTTTTTCACTGTAAGAGCAATAAAATTGTGGAACTCACTACCAAAGGAGGTAGTGAATGCCAATACCTTAGATATATTTAAAATGGTTTGGATACATTTCTGGCTTGAAACAGAATTCAGGATATGATTGCTTGTGTTAAATGGGTCACCTTTTTAATAGGATTAATTTAAGCTAAACTGGAGCTTTTTTGTAAGTATATAAGATTTGTATAGGTTGAACTCGATGGACTTAAAGGGACACTGAACCCAATTTTTTTCTTTTGTAATTCAGAAAGAGCATGCAATTTTAAGCAACTTTCTAATTTACTCCTATTATCAATTTTTCTTCGTTCTCTTGCTATCATTATTTGAAAAAGAAGGCATCTAAGCTTTTTTTGGTTTCAATACTCTGGAAAGCACTTTTTTTATTGGTGGATTAATTTATCCACCAATCAGCAAGGACAACCCAGGTTGTTCACCAAAAATTGGCCGGCATCTAAACTTACATTCTTGCATTTCAAATAAAGATACCAAGAGAATGAAGAAAATTTGATAATAGGAGTAAATTAGAAAGCTGCTTAAAATTTCATGCTCAATCTGAATCACGAAAGAAAATTTTTGGGTACAGTGTCCCTTTAAGTCTTTATTCAACCTCATTTATATGTTACTATAGTATTTTACAATATATATGAACACAGTTATGCATAGAAAAGGGATATGTCTACTGACACTTTAAAGCATATTCTCTAATGAAAGAGAAACATTAACATAGGTTAAAATATATTTTTTGCATAAAATAACTGTTAAAGGAACATAGAAGTAAGTTAAAGTTTTATAATTCAGAGTGCAATTTTCTTGTCAAACTTACTGCTTTATCTCATGATCTTTTGTTTAAACTTAGTTTTGTTCCATGACAGCATACCTAAATAGGCTCATGAGTGTACATGTGTCATGAGCACTATGTTGCAGTCATGCCTGCACATTTTAGCAACTACTGCTGTCATATAGGGCTAAATTCACACATATGGAGGCCGAATTATCAAATGTCTGTCGGACCGGATCAGGTCCGACAGACATTGCTGAATGCGGAGAGCAATATGCTCTCCGTATTAAGCATTGCACCAGCAGCTCACAAGAGCTGCTGGTGCAACGCCACCGCCTGCAGACTCGCGGCCAATGGGCCACCATCAGGGGGTGTCAATCAACCCGATCATACTCGATGGGGTTGAATTCCGGCAATTCCTGTCCGCCTGCTCAGAGCAGACGGACAGGGTTATGGAGCAGCGGTCTTTGCGACCGCTGCTTCATAACTGCTGTTTCTGGCGAGTCTGAAGACTCGTCAGAAACACAGGCCCACAAGCTCCTTGCGGAGCTTGATAAATGGGCCCCACAGCCTTCATTTGGTTATTTTGTTATGCTGTCATGGAAAAGAACTAAGTTAAAAGGAAGGATTCCAACATAATCAATTCAGCTTGAAAATAAAAGTGTATTTGACATTGATCTTGATATTATACAATCTTTTTGACTCATGAAAATGTATATTTCACTTCTGTCTAAGTAATATTTGTTTTATATTTAAATTCAAACTAATACTGCATATTGGTTGTGTATATCATAATCGTCCCTGATAGATAAGGACAACTGCTTCTTCTTTACTGTCGGAGAGAGATACACCTCTGCAAGTATAACAAGAAAACATTGATTTTCTCAGGAGAGGAACATGTGTAAATGGCCTTATTTAGATACAAAAATAAAAATGAATATATATCCCATACTTCCCACTTCCTAAAAGAAAGGAGATTACACTCCCAGTGTCTTTGCATCCATGATTGTTGTATGACAGATACTACTGAAGCAGAAGAAACAGAAGTTCTTTCTTAAATATAGCAGGCAGTATAGTTTGTGATTGTCTGTTCCATCCGGTTCATCAATCACTAATGGTGTAGTAGGTTTTAATACTGCACATATGCTTTGTTTGAAAAGCTTTGTGTTTTTCATTTGATTACATTTGCTGTCCATTTAATTATAACCTTTATCAAACTTTATTTACTCTCAATGAAAACTCTCTTAGAAACCAAACTGATTTTGTATAGTATTACGAACAAGGAAAATTGAGGGATAAGTGAAGTCAAAAAATAAACATTCAAGCGGCTATATAATTCTTCATTAATTTGGTAGCTCACTGAATTCCAGAGTATTAGGCTAATTGTAATAGTGTTTACAAAAATGCAACAAATGTTGCACAACAAGAAAAGGTGAATAAACTCAGGTAACACAATTGATACAAAGATGTGGAAACAATTTGCAAACATACATTCCAAAAATAACTTTATTGACTTTACCAGTCATAAATGCGTACTCATGCACACACATACACACAGGTTACAACTAGCTTAAACCCAGGGTGAAGGATATATACAGTCTCGTCTGTTAAATAAAATAAGAGGTCAGATAGGTGTTTATAGCCTATGCTGAGTGGAAGAGAAGCTAATGCTAACTATTACCCATGAATTAGAGGGTTAAAAAGAGCATAGCACAACCACAGAGTTAAGCAAAGCTAAATCTGAAGAAAAAGCTCCTTCTATAGTGGGAGCTTGATTATTTTTAATCTGACTGCTATGATTGCAAAGTAATAGCCGTAACAGGAAAAAGTAGCAACTATAATTTCATCCTGGTAAGCGACTAAAAATGGAGACTCTGCCAACAGTGAAATGTGTAATGCTCGTGAGATTTTCCACTATCAGACCGAACTCGGCCAGTAGTCTTCTTATCCCGGCGTCGAGCCAGAATGATAGGGAATATCCCAGAGCAGAGAAAGTTTGCAAGATGAGGTAAGCGGCACTCACCACAGGCAGGATAGTCTTCGGCAGCAACAGGCAGGGAATCAGAGAAAGGCAGTTCAGGGGTAAACCACAAGAAGGGTCAGTCAGGCAGGGTTTGGCAATGGTAAAGCAGTCCAAAGGTAAACCACTAGAATGGTGAGGCAGGCAGGGTTTGGCAATGGTAAAGCCATCCAAAGGTAAACCACTAGAATGGTCAGGCAGGGTATGGCAACAGAGAGGCAATCCAGAACAATAGGAGTTAATCAAGCAGAGGGGTCAGACAAGCAGAGGTCAGAAGCAGTAGATCAATTCAGCAATAACAGGCAGAGTGGTCAGACAAGCAGAGTTCAGCAACAGTATATCAATCCAGTGATCAGCAATCTATCACACCCAGGAGCACACCAAATAACACCTATACTTGAGCAGTGATAGATTGCTAAATGGCAACTTACATAGGCATAGGATTCGCGCCACAGGGGATCCCAACTGGCATCAGAGCAGAGAGCGTGCAATGATGATGTCAGCCCTGCACGCAACAGAACCTGACACAGCCCCTGACAATGAATAGGGAAGCAGGTGCCACACCCCTAGCAATGGCTAGTGTTGCACAGCGTGACATAGCCCCCCTCACAAGGGTTCCCTCTTATTAACCCTAACTGGCAAAAATGTTGAGGTTGTCATAAAAACAGTGCCAATCTAGATAGGAATTTAAGCCCTTTGGTGCCAAGGTCTCCAATATAAACGTTCATCTAACTTCCTTTTGGAGCAAAACCTTGCCACTATCACCTTCTCCTGGCAATGGAGGTAAATGGTCAATAATGGTATACATCCACAGTTTGTCCTGCCTGAAAAAAACATCATGCCACAGGCTGGTCTGAAGTACCCTTCTGTATAGCCATCCAGATAGTGAATCTATGATTAGCCATACAAGTTCAAAGGCCATCATTATTTTTCCCACATAGACCTCAAATACAATGCAAAAAAAATGATTATGTAGGTAGTAGTGCAGGTCAACCGGAATCTGTGGAAAAAATATTTTTTCTTTGTGGGGTGCGTGAAGTATTGTCCTGTCACTAGGCCATTACACATAGTACAGCCCATACATCTATAACGTTAAGGTTTTGCAGCTCATAGCAAAATACTTTTTTGATAGCATAATTTGGGGTCTGTTTTCATGAGGATATCTCTTAAAGATTTAGCTTTCCTATATACTATTCTTGGAGAGGACATCCATTTTTTTGGTAAATTCTTTCAAATATCTATCTAATCTCCAGTATAAGTGGTGACAAATGTGAGTCATTCCTGTTTAGATCTTTCTTCCTTCACTTCTTTCTCCAATGCTTTTTTTCATATCCAGTAATTTCTTTGGATATCCCTATTGTTTAAAGCATATATACATTTCTTGTAGCTTTACCTCAGCCAAATCTTTGTCAGTATTATTTTGGTGTACTCTTTAAAATTGTGATTTAGGGAGGGAGCGCACACTTCAAGGCTAGTGGATGGCTGCTGGTATAAGGTAGGAGTGAGTTACGATCTGTATCTTTTCAGTAGAGGCTTGGTTTAAGCTTACCATCTTCTTTATATAGGCAAACCTCAAGAAAATGTATTGTATGAAAATGCCTTTCCATTTAAATTTTACTAGCCATTCACCTAGATGCTTTTCTGTATCCTCCCAAATAACAAACATATCATCTATATAACGCTTAAAAACCTGATCCTAGAGTCCATAAACAGGTGTGTCCCTCCTGTCTCAAATTATGTCATATATAGGATTGCATATGCCAGGGTCACATTTGATCCCATTGCTGTGCACATCTTTTGTAGGTATATCTGTTGCTCAAACCTAAAGTAATTTTTAGTTAGGCTAAATTCCAATAATTGTAAAAGAACATCTGGCAGAAGGCCTATGTAGCAATATTTGGACAGTTGTCTGGCTATAGCTTGTATGCCTTCCGCATGTAGAATCACAGTACACAAGCTTGTCACATCCAATGTAACTAGTATATCACTGTCACCTATTAATTATAGTTCTCCTATATATTTCAATATGGTAGATTCATCTAATAAAAATATGACATATTTCTTACAAATGGCTGCAGGAATCTATCCAAGAATGTAGCTAATGACTGTTGAAGTAATTCAATTGCCGATACTATAGGCTTTCCTGGAGGGAACTTCAAATCTTTATGGATTCTTGGAAGGGTGTAAATTATTGGCATCCTTGGGAAGTGCACTATTAAGTATTCCAAGGTATTTTTTTATCTATATATCCTTCATGATGTATTTGTAGCAGATAGTTATCTATTTGAAGCTTATATGCTGTTTTAGGGTCCCTTTGTAATGGTCTGTAAGTAGTGCCATCCTCTAGTTGACTCAAAATTTCTCTTTGATAGTTCCCATGATATCTGAAGGACTATGGCACCACACTTCTCAGCCTGGTTGATGACTATCAAATCCTGTTTTGCCAATTACCAGATCTCTGGTTAATTTTAAAAATGTGCCCGAAATGCCCCAAAATATAGTGGTGTGTATTCTATTAAAAAATAAAAATTGTAGCATTTTTATATTTTATTAAAATAACTGCCCTAGTCTGTTTTCGGGCGCTAAATTTGGTAGGTGTGGGGTGTTAGAAAGAAAAAAATAACGGCACTGAAAGTGCCTTCACATTGCGGTCTATGGGAACTGTGTGTTTCAAGTAAATATATATGTATATGCTTATATATATATATATATATATATATATATATACATATATAGTTATGTGTTAATATGTGTATATACAAATATTAACACATAAACATATTTACAGTCATGGCCAAAAATATTGGCACCCCTGCATTTCTGTCAGATAATGCACCACTTAGCCTAGAAAATTACAGATGTGTAGGCATTCTCATGATTATTTCTTTTGTTTGTACTGGTATGACACAAAAAAAGTAGGAAAAAGGCAAATCTGACACATTCCTTACAAAACTCCAAAAATGGACTGGACAAAATTATTGCATCCTTCTCAAAATTGTAAGAAATAATTGCAATCCAAGTTTGTGATGTTCCTGTAATTTGTAATTAAACTCACCTGTATCAATTAACAGGTGCTGACAATATAGAAATCATACCAGCAACCAGTTAAAATTATGAAAAAATGACCCAATCTTTCTGTTGTGTGTCTCTGTGTGCCACATGACTGAACATGTAGAAGGGAAAGAGCAGCAAAGAATTGTATGAGGATTTGAGAACAAAAATTGTGGAAAAGCATAGACAAACTCAAGGTTACAAGTCCATCTCCAGAGATCTTAATGTTCCTGTTTCCACTCTACGCAACATTGTCAAGAAGTTTACAGCCTATGGCACTGTAGCTAATCTCCCAAGATGTAGACGAAAGAGAAAAATTGATCAAAGATTGCAATGATGGATTGTTCAAGTGGTGGATAAAGAAACTAGATCAATTTCCAGACAAATTCAAGCTGACCTTCAGGCACAGGGTACAAATGTGTCAGCTCGCATTATACGTCGCCATCTGAATGAAAAGGGATGCTATGACAAGAGACCCAAGGGGAAACCACTGCTGACACAGAAACATAAAAAGGCCAGATTGGAGTTTGCCAAAACTTACCTGAGGAAGCCAAAATCACTTTGGGACAATGTGCTGTAGACAGACGAAACAAAATTACAGCTTTTTGGTAAAGCCCATGATTCTTCTGTTTTCAGAAAAAGAAATGAGGCTTTTAAAGAAAAGAATACAGTCCCTACAGTCAAACATGTTGGCGGTTCACTTATGTTTTGGGGTTGCTTTGCTGCTTCGGGGACTGGATATCTTGACTGTGTGTATGGCATTATGAAATCTGAAGGCTACCAAAGAATTATGTGGTGGAGTGTAGGGCCCAGTGTCAGAAAGTTGGGTCTACGTCAGAGGTCATGGATCTTACAGAAGGAAAATTACACAAAGCAAACATAAAAAAGCACCCAGAAATGGTTTAAGACAAAGCGCTGGAGAGTACTGAACTAGCCAGCAATGAGTCCACATCTCAATCCCATAGAGCACCTGTGGAGAGATCTCAAAACAGCAGTTGGGAGAAGGGGAAGCCTTCCAATCTGAGAGACCTGGAGCAGTTGGCAAAAGAAGAGTGGTCCAAAATTCCAGTAGAGAGGTGCAAGAAACTCATTGATGGTTACAGAAAGCAATTGATTTCAGTTATTTTTCCAAAGGGTGTGCTTCCAAATATTAAATTGAGGGTTCCAATAATTTTGTCTAGTCCATTTTTAGAGTTTAGCATGGAATTTGTCAGATTTTGCTTTTTTTCTCCACTTTTTTGTGTCATACCAATACAAACAAAAGAAATAAACATATGGAAGCGCTCTCTCGTGAGCGTGCGCAGGTATTACTCAGTGGCGTGCACATATATCGCTCTCAAGAAAGCGATATTTAGAGCTCCACTTGTAATCTGACGCTTAAATGTCAAAAGTTTTAATATATATTTTAACAAGATTTGTTAGTCTTCCATGAATTAATATCAGTATTTCAAGAAAGAAAATAGAGGGATGCATTCAACTGAGCTTTTTCTATTGCCTAATTTGAATTAGGTTTTGTTAGATTAGGATTTTTTAAAGATAGTTTTTTTTATTTTAGTGCAAAAGAGCTATTATTGCTTCAGGGCAATGCCCGACAAATGCCGTTTTCAAGGTAATTTTTAGAGTAGGTTTTTTCTTTATATTTTCTTTATATTATTTTTTTATTACATCAGGATTCTTTAAAGATATTTTTTAAATTTTGTTATTTGTGTGCAAAATAGCTGTGATTTACTTCAGGGTAATGCCCAACAAATAACCTACTCAGTGCAATTTTTACAGGAATTTAGTTATAGGATAGCACTTCTATTAGTATTTTCTTTTTGTAATGGTAGAGTTTTTATTTTTTTTGTAACTTAGTAGGTTTTAGGTTAGGGGTCTTGAAGGGGTTAGTTGTTAGAGGGTAATAGGTTAGGGGGTAGTTTGTAGTGGGGGGTTGTGACGGTTAAGGGTTAAAGGGAAATGAATCCCAAAAAAAAATATTTTGTGATTTAAACGGAGCATACCATTTAAAAAAGTTTCCAATTTACTTCTTTTATCAAATTTGCTTAGTTCCCAATAGTCTTTGTTGAAGAGATACCTAGGTGGGCATCTGGACCACTACATAGTAAGAAATATTGCTACCATCTAGTACTCTTGCAAATTTATAACAGTCTTACAAAACTGCTGCCATTTAATGTTTCAAAAATGGTCCGGCTCCTAAGCACACATCCCTGCTTCTTATCAAAAGATACCAAGAATGAAGAAATATTGATAGAAGTAAATTAGAATATTGTTTAAAATAACATGCTCTATCTGAGTCATGAGAGAAAAAAAAAATGTGGGTTTCATATCCCTTTAATAGGTTAGGGGGTAATTCCAGTGAGTGTTATGGTGGTTTAGGGGTTAAGTAGTCTAGTGAGAAGTTTGTGCTGGGGGATGCGGAGGATTAAGGGTTACAAATTTAGTGCGGGAGTTTGTATTTAGGATGTGGTGGATTAGGAGTTAGTAGTGTAGGGGGTATTTTACTTTGGGGGATGTGGCTGATTAAGGGTTAATAATGTAGTTTAGGTTGGGGATGTGGTGGTTTAGAGGTTAATAGTGAAGAAGGGTAGTTTAATATGGGTATGTGGCAAGTAAGGGGTTAATAGTGTTGTTGGGTTAAAATAGAGGGGGATGTGGAAGTTTAGGGATTATAAGAGTATGGGTCTTATTTCAGTGAGGGTTAACGCGTGAGTGTAGGTGTTAAGATTCATCTAGTGATGTTAACGCTCAAGCCAGAGTAGTAAATACCACTACACTTGAAATCTAGCCCTATGTGAGCAAGGATTTCATATTTTCCTTAGGATGGCTACACTGTTTTCTATATACTGGTCATTCTCAGCTAAGTGTGTCTTTTTTGCAACATAAATATATACATAAAAATGTTTGAATAAGGATAAATCAACCAATAAATATGTTTTATAATAATAAATATTTTCTTAATTTTGTTTAACCACTATGCACATGATGACCCATTATGACCTCATAACAATGCAATTATATCAAAAGAGCTTTTTTTTTTTTTTAAATAAGGAAATTCCCACTGTTCAATTAAGGGTTTTCCTGCCCTACTAACTGCTGTGTGACAACATCTACTAGCCTCAATTAGCTTTTTTTATTTTAGTGCCAAAGATCCTTGTGTCTCTAAGTAAATGAGATTTGAGTTTTCATAATAATTGCGAGAAATGGATGAGTGTAAATATAACTGACAAGTTATGGAAAGATGTATACAAGATTATTTAATGATGGCAATTTTATTTTTGTATACGCTAATAGAGTTGGTAAAGGGGTAAAATCATCAGTACATCCTTAAAATAGGTTGTTATCTCTCTCATACAAAATAAGCACCTAAATTACAAGTTATGCGCTAAACCCGGTTAGTAAATAATACTAAAAATTTAGTGGTATCGCACTTTCCATAGTGCTGCCATTGCAAGTTACGAAAAAACCTTCTTGTGTTGTGCGTTATAGTACGATAAGCTCCATACTGCACAAGAGCCAAGTCCTTACTTGACGTGCTCGTGCACGTTTTCCCTCATAGACATCAATGGAGAAAAAGTGTTAGAAAAAACAGCTGAGATTATGGAATGGCGATTGTTATAATGCATTCACCCTAACATAAACCCTTAGCCTAAATACCCCTAATCCGGTGCCACCGCGACATTGCCAACACTAAATAAAGATATTCACCCCTAATCTGCCACCCACCCGCATCGCTAACACCTAAATAAAGTTTGTAACCCTTAAACCGCCGCCCCCAACATCACCAACACTTAAGTTATAACCCCTAAACCACCGCCCCCAACATCGCCAACACTAAATAAAGATATTAAACCCTATGTCACCGCCCCGGACATCACCAACACTAAATAAACCTATTAACCCCTAAACCGCCGACCCCCACATCTTCAACACTACAATAAACCTATTAACCGCTAATCCACCACCACCCCGCTTTGCAAATGCTAAAATAAACCTATTAACCCCTAAACCACCAAACACCCACATCATTAAAAAAATTTAACTATTAATGCCTAAACCTAACACCCCCCTAACTTAAAGTTACAATGTAACTACCTTAAAATAAAAAACTAAGCTTTAACTATAAATAAACCTAACATTACTATTTTAAAAAAATAAAAAAGCTAAATTACAAAATTAAAAAATCCTAACACAGTGAAAAACCCAACTAAAATTACAAAAAAAACAGTCTAAAATTACAAAAAATAAAAAAATCTAAGATTACAAAAAATAATAAACAAAATTATCCAAAATAATAAAAATTAAACCTAATCTAATACCCCTACAAAAACAAAAAAGCCATCACAAAATAAAAAACCCTAATCTAACAATAAACTACCAATAGCACTTAAAAGGTCCTTTTGAAGGGCATTTACCTAAAGCAATCAGCTCTTTTACATTAAAAAAAATACAAAAAATGTAAACAGCCAATAGGATTTAAGCAGCTCTCATCCTATTGGCTGATTTCAACATTTCAGCCCATAGGAATGCAAGGTACTCCAATAAAAAAGCAGTACCTTACATTCAATCTTCAGTGTGCGGCGGAGATCACATAAAGAGGAGGCTCTGTGTTGGACGTCCGCGCTGCTGTCGAATCTGCTCCGCACCGCTACAGCTCTTTTTATTTTTTAATGGGCACTAAAGATCTGGTTGCCCTTTTAAGGGCAATGGCCATGCAAATGCCCCTTTAGGGGCAATCAGTAGCTTAGAGTTTTTAGAGTTAGTTTTTTTTATTTTGGTGGGGTTGGGTGGGTTTACTATTAAAGGGTAAAAGAGCTAATTGCTTCAGGGCAATGTCCTACAAAATGCCCTTTTAAGGGCTATTGGTAGTTTATTGTTAGATTAAGGTTTTTATTTTTATCTTGAGGTGGCTTTTTTGTTTTTCTAGGGGTATTAAATTACGTTTATTTATTTTTTATTTTAGATGATTTTTTTATTATTTTTTTGTAATCTTTTCTATTTTTTTATTTTTCGTAATTTTATACAGTTTTTTTTTTAATTGTAGGTTGTTTTTTTGTAGTGTTAGGATTTTTTAATTTTGTAATTTAGGTTTTTTAGTTTTAGTTTATTTTAGTTTTTGAAAATAGTAATGTTAGGTTTATTTATAGTTTAAGCTTAGGTTTTTTTATTTCACAGGTAAGTTTTTATTTATTTTAAGGTAGTTATATTGTAACTTTAATTTAAAGTTAGGGGGTGTTAAGTTTAGGGGTTAATAATAGTTTAATTTAGGGGGCTGGCAGTTTAGGGGTTAATAGGTTTATTTTAGTATTAGCGATGTGGGGGGTCGGCAGTTTAGGGGTTAATAGATTATTATAGTATTTGCGATGCGGGAGGATGGTGGATTAGGGGTTAATACTTTAACATTAATTAGTCGCAATGTGTGTGTGGTTGGTGGATTAGGGGTTAATAGGTTTACTTAGTGTTGGCGATGTGGGGGGATGGCGGTTTAAGGGTTAATAGGTCATTTATGGGTGTTAGTGTACTTTGTAACATTTGTGTTATGAGTTTTGTGAAACATGTTTTTGGTCTTTGATAGCGGAATGGATCGTGGTGGTATTAGCTATAATGCAGGCGTAATAGTCGGACCGCACAACCTGTAATACAGGTGACTTGAAAATTTCACACTCAAAAGCCATTTTTTGAGTGAGGAATGGAGAGTTGTGGTATAGGCTAAAATGCTAACGTAATTGCTGTACCACCGCGACTTGTAATACGGTGAGCTGAATATTCCGCTTGCAAAGGCCAATTTTTCAGCGGTATAGCCATACCACACAACTTGTAATATAGGTTAATGTATAGATGCTATGAAAGGTACGCTAAACATCTTAGAATTAGAAGACATTTTCTGTTGTTCTTCTATAGAATAAAACATCAGTCTAGTCTAAACATTTTTTTAAAACAAATGTAATTATTATTTACTGCAATAGTTTCTCAATAGCCAAACTCCACCCACCAATTTCCTTAATTTTCAGTTAAATGCCAAAGCCAATTAGAAAAGATATGTAGCAGAGTAAGCCTTGAGATGTCATTAGTGTTCAGTATTAGAAAATTCACAGAGCTAAATTTCATGAAAGGGGGCAAAATAAATCATGAAAGTATAGTGTATTTTTTTTTACTACACTTTTTTTACAATAAAGTGTTTGATCGAAAAATTTATAACAGAATGGGATCCGTTTACCATAGATCAGGCGGACATTATATGGATATTATACGCAGGCATTTAACAATGCTTGTGCAACGCTGCTACCTGCACGCTGGCGGCCAATTGGCAGCTAGCAGGGGATGTCAATTTTTTAGGTTGGCGAACAGGTTAAGCAGCATCAATCTTAAGACCGCTGCTACTTAAAGGGACATGAAACCCACATTTTTTCTTTCATGATTCAGATAGAGAAAACGATTTTAAACAAATTTCCAGTTTACTTCTATTATTTAATTTGTTTCCTTCTCTTGTTATCCTTTGCTGAAAAGTATATCTAGGCAAGTTTAGGAGCAGCAGAGAACTTAGGTTCTAGCTGTTGATTGGTGGCTGCATATATATCGATTGTGATTGGCTCACCCATGTGTTCAGTTAGAAACCATTAGTGCATTGCTGCTCCTTCAAAAAATGATACCAAGAGATTGGATAATAGAAAGTTGTTTAAAAATGTATTCTCTATCGGAATCATAAAAGATTTCATGTCCCTTTAATGTCCCTTTAACCCTTTAAGGACCGGACATTTCAAACAAAAACTTCCCCAAAAGACCAGAGCATTTTAAGCATTTTTGCCATCACTACATTTAAACAGAAATAGAGCCTTTTTTTATATTTACCTATCAAAACTATATTTTTTTTAGTAGACAACCCAAAGTATTGATTTAGGACTATTTTGGTATATTTCATGCCACCATTTCACCACCAAATACGATCAAATAAAAAAAGTCAACTTTTTCACAATTTTAGGTTTCTCACTGAAATGATTTACAAATAGCTTGTACAATCATAGCACAAATGTTTGTAAATGCTTCTGTGGAATCCCCTTTGTTCAGAAATAGCAGACTTATATGGCTTTGGCATTGCTTTTTGGTAATTAGAAGGCTGCTAAATGCCGCCGTGCACCACACTTGTATTATGCCCAGCAGTGACGGGGTTAATTAGGTAGCTTGAGAGCACATTATTAACACATATGATGTTTTACTTTGTGACATTAATGTATTTTTGAAAATATACACTCATTTAAAATCTGATGACTGCAACACACTCCAAAAAAGTTGGGACAGTTGACTGTTTACCACTGCGTAACATCACAATTTCTTTTAAAAACACTTATTAAGCGTTTTGGGCGCTAAAGACACCAGTTTAGCTAGCAGAATTTTCTCCCATTCATCTAGTATGCACATCTTCAGCTACACAACTGTATGGGGCCTTCATTGCCTCATTTTTGCGCTTCATAATGTGCCACACATTCTCAACCGGAGACAGGTCAGGACTGTGGGCAGGCCATGCTAGCACCCGTACTCTTTGCTTACACAACCATTCGTTTGTAATCTGAGCATAATGTGTTTTGGCGTTGTTCTGCTGGAAAATGCAGGGATGTCCCTGGAAAAGATGGTGCCTGGATGTCAGTATATGTTGCTCCAAAATGTATACATATCTTATCTTTCTGCATTAATGGTGCCCTCACAGATGTGCAAGTTACCTATACCATGACAAACGCTGGCTTTTGGACCTGATGCTGATAACTGCTTGGATGACTCTTTGGTCTGGAAAACACAATGGCTGTTTTTTACAAAAACTATTTGAATTGTTGACTCGTTGGACCACAAAACACAATTCCACTGTGCTATTGTCCATTTCAGATGAGACCGAACCCAGAGAAGTCGGCGGTGCTTCTGGAAAGTGTTGATAGATGGCTTCTTCTTTGCATAGTAAAGCCTTAATTTGCATATGTGGATGCAGTGACGAATGGTGTTGACTGACAATTCTATCTGAATCATTAAAGTTTAATTTTGACTTTAGTGTTTCTCTAGCAATTGTTTTAGGTGACCCTGAAATGCTGGGGCCCCCAAAGCTGCTTTCACAGATCGATAAATGGGGCCCAATGACTCTACACTGCTAGTTATTAGGTGATCTACAGAAAATAATACAAAAAGTTCCTTTCTTATATGTGTGCGCCTGTGTTAAAACACTAGCTAAAAATCTACCAAACAACAATGGCACTATATGGGTGCTAAAATAGCATTATAAAAAATATCCTTATAAAAAATACCCTTATAAAAAATAAGTATATCTATATACACATACAATTTCAAAAAATATACACTAGCAATACTGGTTAAAATATATATTTATTTTATTCACATATAAGACATACAACAGTAAGAAAGCTATCTAGTTATTTCTATCCATATATATTGGTACCAACCACTAAAGAAATTTACTCAAAAACACTGCAGATGCTCAAAATGTATAGTTAATATTGTTAATGGAGTATACAGTTTAGTTCAAAATCACATTGATAAAAAAACATAAAGCAAAAAAACATATCTCAACTAACCAGTAATCTCCAATAATCTCAATAGCACCAGATAGAGGATTTAGTCAATGCATATAGATATGAATAAGGTATAACTGTCATACAATTTTGCTTTAGACCTTCCTTGGGGGTACGTCAGAATACCGGCATAAGAACCATAGATCTCCGTAATGATATTAGGTGTTCAGTTCAAGTTATGGTCAAAGCAGTTTTTGGCAGTATAGTTTACCAAAATATTATCCCTTTTCTTTATGTTATATCCGTATAAGGTACCTTATTTCCAAGTCGTCGATTGTGAACCGTCTTTTTAGAGCAGTGTGTAACCACACTATTGCACCAGTTTGTGCAAACGAAGCTCCGGCGTGAGTATCTCCTAGGGCGCTACTGAGTCAATCCGTGTCCGGTTCTGGGCATGCCCACTATTGCGGGATTGACAGGTTAGCGATGTTTTTGGTCCTGATGGTTCTGTGTAGGTTCAGTGTCCTCAAAAAACGTGTTGAGCAGTAGCAGTCTGTGGAAAGCAACGTGTTTCAGCTCTGAGGAGCCTTTTTCAAGCTGTTCTTATGCCTGTATTCTGACATACCCCCAAGGACGGTCCAAAGCAAAATTGTAAGAGAGTTATACCTTATTCATATCTATATGCATTGACTAAATCCTCTATCTGGTACTATTGAGATTATTGGAAATTACTGGTTAGTTGACATATGTTTTCTTGCTTTATGTTTTTTGACAATGTGATTTTGAACTAAACTGTATACTCCATTAACTATATTAACTATACATTTTAAACATCTGCAGCATTTTTCAGTAAATTTCTTTAGTGGTTGGTACCAATATATATGGATAGAAATAACTAGATAGCTTTCTTACTGTTGTATGTCTTATATGTGAATAAAATAAATATATATTTTAACTAGTGATGTCGCGAATAGTTTGCCGGCGAATAGTTCCCGGCAAACATAGCATGTTCGCGTTTGCCACGGCAGGCGAACATATGCGATGTTCGATCCGCCCCCTATTCGTCATCATTGAGTAAACTTTGACCCTGTATCTCACAGTCGGCAGACACATTCCAGCCAATCAGCAGCAGACCCTCCCTCCCAGACCCTCCCAGCTCCTGAACAGCAGCCATTTAAGAGTCATTCGGAAGCTGCATTGTTAGTGAGAGGAGGGACAGTATAGCTGCTGGTGATTTAATAGGAAAATTGATAGCTAGGCTAGTGTATTCAGTGTCCACTACAGTCCTGAAGGACTCATCTGATCTCTGCTGTAAGGACAGCACCACAAAAAGCCCTTTTTAGGGCTAGAACATCTTTTTTTTTTTTTTTCCTGTGTAATCTAATTGCAGTTGCCTGCCTGCCAAGCCACTTGCCCAGTGCCACCACTCATATCTGGTGTAACAGTGTAAATTTAAAAAAAAAAAACTTTTTTGACTGTGAAACATCAGTCTGCTAGTGTAATCTAATTGCAGTTGCCTGCCTGCCAGCATGTGTGCCATGCCCACTTGCCCAGTGCCACCACTCATATCTGGCGTAACAGTAGTGTAAATTTAAAAACAAAAAACTTTTTGGACTGTGAAACATCAGTCTGCTTTTTTGTTTCAGGCTCACAGCATATACTGTGCCCACTTGCCCAGTGCCACCACTCATATCTTGTTTAATAGTAGTGTAAGTGTACATTTAAAAACAAAAAAAACTTTTTGGACTGTGAAACATCAGTCTGCTTTTTTGTTTCAGGCTCACAGCTTATACTGGGCCCACTTGCCTGGTGCCACCACTCATATCTTGTTTAATAGTAGTGTAAGTGTACATTTTAAAAAAAAAGGCAATCCCCAACCTGTACTCGATTGTGCAAAAGGAAGTAACCTTACCATGGGTCCCAGTCCGCACGTCTTGTAATTCTTTGTCTGGGAAATTATCTATCTATCTATCTATCTATCTATCTATCAAATCTATCTATTTATCTATCAAATCTATCTATCTATCTATCTATCGTATCTATCAAATGTATCTATTGCATCTATTGATCTATCTATCTAATCTATGTATCTATCTATCTATCAAATCTATCTATCTCATGGCCGGATCGACCAAGCATCTTTTTCCATCTCCCGGTTCCTAAAATCCATGCCATATACACGTCCCCTGATAGGGGACGTAACAGGGATTAAACTGATAAGAATAGTACTACTTAACACACCACTCATATCTGGTGGCACCCTGGTCCCTTACCATGGGTCTCAGACTGCACGTCTTGTAATTCTCTGTCTGGGAAATTATCTATCTATCAAATCTATCTATTTATCTATCAAATCTATCTATCGTATCTATCAAATGTATCTATTGCATCTATTGATCTATCTATCTAATCTATGTATCTATCTATCTAACTATCTATCTATATATCAAATCTATCTATCTCGTGGCCGGACTGACCAAGCATCTTTTTCCATCTCCCGGTTCATAAAATCCATGCCATATACACGTCCCCTGATAGGGGAAGTAACAGGGATTAAACTGATAAGAATAGTACTACTTAACGCACCACTCATATCTGGTGGCACAGTAGAGTGCACGCACAGTGCCCCAAATTTGAAGTAGGAGGACCGACCAAGCATCTTTTTCCATCTCCCGGTTCCTAAAATCCATGCCATATACACGTCCCCTGATAGGGGATGTAACAGGGATTAAACTGATAAGAATAGTACTACTTAACACACCACTTATATCTGGTGGCACAGTAGATTGCAAGCGCAGTGCCCCAAATTTGAAGTAGGAGGACCGACCAAGCATCTTTTTCCATCTCCCGGTTACTAAAATCCATGCCATATACCTGTCCCCTGGCGCCGCAACTGCCTCTGGGAACCTTACCATGGGTCCCAGACTGCACGTCTTGTAATTCTCTGTCTGGGAAATTATCTATCTATCAAATCTATCTATTTATCTATCAAATCTATCTATCGTTTCTATCAAATCTATCTATTGCATCTATTGATCTATCTATCTAATCTATCTATCTATCTATCTATCAAATCTATCTATCTCATGGTCGGACTGTTATCTGACATCCACTTGTGTTTCATCCAAATGTCCGTCAGCCAAATGTCCGTCGGCCAAATGTTCGTCGGCTAAAAGTCCGGCCACGATTGCACGTGCAGTGCCCCAAATTTAAAGTAGGAGGACCGACCAAGCATCTTTTTCCATCTCCCGGTTCCTAAAATCTATGCCATATACACGTCCCCTGATAGGGGACGTAACAGGGATTAAACTGATAGGAATAGTACTACTTAACACACCTTATCATAACGCAGAGAGAGGCAATGCAGAGAGAGGAGTCTGAAGAAGAGGAGTCAGAGGAGGAAGGTGGCTTTGAGGAGGTGGAAGACCAAACACAGCAGGCGTCCCAGGGGGCTTGTTGTCACCTTTCGGGACCCTTGGTGTTGTACGTGGCTGGGTGGAGGAAGAGACCTTCAATGACATCAGTGAGGACAAGGAATGGGATATGGCTAGCTTGGTATCCAACCTTGTGCAAATGGGGAGTTTGCGGTTGTGCAAATGGACTGCTTGCGGTTGTTTGCGGTGCGTTAAATGTGGAGTTTGGTCTGTCACTGTGAAGCGGGCGTAACCCTTACACTACCTGATCAATACAACATCCTACCTGATGTTTTAAAGCACGTTATTCCAAACAATTTAGGAATGTTAGGTGATTTCTGCCCTTTATGGATTAAAACCAGACTCTGCATTAACTATGTAATTTTCCGTGGGAGTTTTGCCATAAATCCCCCTCCGGCATGCCACAGTCCAGGTGTTAGTACCCTTGAAACAACTTTTCCATCACTATTGTGGCCAGAAAGAGCTCCTGTGGGTTTTAAAGTTTGCCTGCCTATTAAAGTCAATGGCGGTTTGCCCGGTTCGCACGTTCGCAAACATTTGCGGACGTTCGCGTTCACCGTTTGCGAACGGAAAATTTTAAGTTCGCGACATCACTAATTTTAACCAGTATTGTTAATATATATTTTTTGAAATTTTATTTGTATAAAGATATACTTATTTTTTTTTATAAGGATATTTTTTATAAGGATATTTTTTATAAGGATATTTTAGCACCCATATAGTGCCATTGTTGTTTGGTAGATTTTTAGCTATTGTTTTAAACACAGGCGCACACATATAAGAAAGGAATTTTTTGCATATCATATTTATTCAGGTTGTTTGGGATACCTGTTTTTTTATGTGGAGTTTTATCTACAACCAGCGCATAGACTTTTAGCTGTTGCTTTTTCAGAAAATAATACAAACATATTTTTTTGCTTCTGATTTTTGCACTTTTAGTTAAAACGGCACATTAGGATTTTCTGAATGTGCAGTAGAATGGTATGTAACAGGATTTTCTGAATGGGAGTGTATCTGTATATATTTACAGATATACATAGGAATATCTATTTATAAACACTTAGAACATATTCTGCTATATGCAGAACATTGGAATGTAAAATATTTACAAAACATGCACAGTTTAACACTTTTCATAAAAATGAATATTGCATAACCTTTTTTCCCTCTACTTGACTATACAAGGCTCCAATACACACACACACACAAATATGTATAGCTAAGTATTTTTGTGTTTATATGTGTATATTTGCAAATATAAATACATAAACACATCTGTACACAAAAAAATAATATATATATATATATATATATATATATATATATATACATACATACTGTACATACATATTTAGACATGTATAAGCCCTTTGCCTTTCTCTGTTTTTTTTTTTCTAACACCTGAGACCTCATATCTTTGAGCCTTATAACTTTTTTTGCAATCATTTATATAAGATAGTGTTATTATGAGTGTAACTGTACTTTTTTTTTATATAAATATTTTTATTAAGGCAAATAAGCAAATACAACATTCGAAAAGTGAAGGATAACATCTCCATTACAGTATTACAGGTCGATAGTCTAGCACAGTTATACAATATAAATTAAAGTGTTAAGTACGGCAAAGTATCACCCTTCATCTATGCCTCTTTTTGTAATAGTTGAGCACTCTAGTGTCCTCAATATAATAGAGACCCCCCCATGGGATCTGGCACCTAATTCAAACTGAAGACATCTTCCGAGAATTCAGAGAGTCCTCACCATATGCTGACAAAATCAACAGGGAATAGGCTTAGGCTAAGCCTGCGGAAATATCTTATAAATATTATACGATCATAGACGAGTATATGAAACAGGGAGGGGGGCAGGAGAATAAGAAGGGAAAAAAAAAGGGGAGAAGAGTAGAGGAAGAAAGACTAGAAGGGACGGTGAGAGCGGGACAAGGAGAAGTAGGAAAAGATGTCCAGGAGCCATGTCAAAGGGGGTATGGAAGGAATTAGTGGTCCGGTAGATATGAGAAGGGATGTGTCAAGCTCACCTGGTTCATTCCCAATCCGCCTAGCCTTCAACTGATCTGAGTGATTTGATCAAGTCCTCCCTTCCCTTTTTATAGTCGTCCCATATATACCAGATCGAACAGTAGATGTTGTAGCGTCCTTCAACTCTGAGTGAGTATTCCTCCATATTCTGGATATAGTCAAGGACTTCCAGAATAGGTGTCAGTGTCAAGGAAGTATGCTTTGTCCATTGTCTCGCTAGGACTAGCTTATCTGCCAGTAGAATAGTAACGCAGAGGGAACGCGTTGGTTTTGGAAGGTCTTGTAGACCAAGGTGGAAAAGTGCCATTTCTCCTGTGAGACATTCTCAGTCGTCTTAGCAAATCTGTCACCTGAGTCCAAAAGGGTCTCAGTCTAGGGCATTCCCACCAGATATGTAGATGTGTGCCACTCTGCGCACAGCCCCTCCAGCACTCAGCCGGATGGGAGGGAAATATTTTGTGCAACCTGGTCTGGACCCAGTACCACCTAAGCAAGATTTTGATATACAATTCAAATAGGTTAGAGCAGCGAACCGCTGCAATGACGTCTTGAAGAGCACGCTGCCAAGTCCCCTCAGGAGACATCACCCCTAAATCTCTTTCCCAATCTGTGGTAGATTGCGTCTTAGTGAAGTGTGAAGAGCCAAGTAGCAGTTTATAATGGAACAATAAGGTACCTTGCAGGTATCTGCCCGTCAACCATCTTCTCTCCCACATAGTGAAAACTTGCGTATTTGTTTTATGGAATCCCCAAGACAGAAGAAGTGTAACTAACTGGAGATACTCGAATTGGAGGTCTTTTGGAAAATCATCCATAGGGTAGGCAGAAGGCGGCACCACAAGGACATCCCCTCTATACAAATCTGAAACCAGGTCAATCCCTAGGGCCTCCCATTTTTTTGGATGTGACTCGGGGAGGCAATGCATCAGTGCTTTAATTGAGTGAATTGGGGAGGGGTGCGGTGCAACCATATCGTGAGCTCGAAGTTCCCTCCAGCTTCTCAAACATGTTTTGATAATGCGACTATAAATACCTTTCAGAACATCATTATGATCTGGGATCCAGATGAGGTCAGCTAGTTCAACTCCAGCCGGTAAGGAACTCTGTTCTATTTGGAACCAGCGGGAGGTGCAATCTCGGACCCCCCAGACTGTAATATGTGAAAGCATGGCTGCTTTGTAGTAATAAGTGATGTTGGGTGCAGAGATGCTCCCACATCTTTTATACTTCTGTATTTGAGCCAGAGACAACCTCGCATGACGATCTTTCAAGATATACTTGTTAAAAACAGACTGAAAGTGGTTAAGGAGATAAGCCGGGACGGCAACAGGGAGACACCGAAAAAGGTAAGTTAGTCTCGGGAGCAATAGCATCTTTAAGGCCGCTACCCTACCGTCCAAGACACCTCCACAACCTTCCAGCCAGAGATGACCTGTCGGAAGTCCCCAAGAAGGGACCTATAGTTTGTAGCTATAATCTTTTTGGGGTCATGGGAAAGTATTGTACCTAGATGTTTCAGTCCTTCTGTGGACCATTTGAACAGGTATGAGCTTCTCAGTTTTTCCAGTAGGGACATGGTCAGTCCCATAGCGTACGCCTCTGTCTTGGTATAGTTCAATTTGTAGTACGTTAGCTCCGCAAACTCAGCCAATATTTTAAATAGCTCCGGAAGCAACCTCTCCGGCTCAGATAAAAATATTGTCAAATCGTCCACAAACAGCGCCAAGGTATGTGGCGTGTCATAGAGAACTAGCGGCTGAACATAGGGGGTGGACCGAATCTTGATCGCCAATGGTTCCATCAACAAGGCAAAAAGGAGCGGCGACAGGGGACACCCTTGTCTCATGCCATTTTTTTATGTTGAAGGGTCTGGAAACAAATCCCACCCCTCTAACCCTAGCTGAGGGGCCAGAATATAAAGCCATCACCGCCGTCACAAATGAAGAGGGGAACTGGAAAGCACGTAGAACTGCTATCATGTAATCCCACCAGACCCTGTCGAATGCTTTCTCAGCATCTAGTGACAGGGTTACCAGTGGGATCCCTAGTGAGGCCGCCTCAAAGAAGATATTTAGTAACCTTCTAGTGTTGTCTGAGCCCTGACGACCAGGGGTAAACCCCACCTGGTCAGGGTGGATCAAGGATGGGAGGACCCTATTCATTTGCGTAGCTAGAATCTTAGCGTAAATTTTGACATCACTGTTTATAAGCAAGATTGGTCGGTAACTTTCACACATTGCGGGATCTTTCCCCAGTTTGGGTATGGTGATGACCGACGCCTCTAGGAAGTCTCTGGGAAAACTGCCAGTGTCCATAGCTTCAAGGAAGACACAAGTTAATAGGGGGCTCAGGAGTGCTGAAATTTTTTTATAGAAAGTGGCATCAAAACCGTCAGGTCCCGGAGATTTATGGGCCTTGAGACCCTTTATTGTCATTGTCACCTCCTCTAAAGAGACAGGTGATTTAAATGAATCTGCCAGGTTCTCAGGAACCCGCGGCAACAGTAGGTCATCTAAGAATTCTAGAATCGCAGCTTTTGGGGCAAAGCGAGAATTGGGGTCTTCTGCTATCTGATATAAGTGGCTGTAGTAATCCGCGAAGGCTTCACCGATGTCACCTGGGGAATAATATCTTTTATTACCTCTTGTAATGAAGGCAATTTTGTTAAGCAGAGTTCTCTGCTGGAGTTTGTGGGCCAAGAGTTTATTGGCTCTATCGCCTTTGTGGTAATATTTTTGCTTTAAAAGATAAAGATTTTTCTGAACCCTTTCTAGCTCGCACAATTTGATCTGTTTTTTAAGGGAGTGCACTCTTTGTATTAGTGAGTCTGATCTGGTCTCTCTAAGCTGTTTCCATAGATTGGTGTAATTATAGTACAGTTGTGCCAGAGTAGCTCCTCTGGTTTTTTTTATTTTCCTTAGCCTTTTATTTGAAAAGGCCTCTTAGATAATCCTTGAGCGTCGCCCAGATGGTGAAAGCAGACATATTTCCGGAATCATTAATTCGGAGGAACTCCTCTATCTCCTGGACCCAAAAGGGAATCAGCGAGTCCTAGAGAAGATACGCAGGCAACCGCCAGGAACAACCTCCATCCCCCACTTTAGATAGGGAAACCTCTAATACCACAGCATCGTGGTCCGACCACACACAGGGTACTATTGTGGCCGCCGACACTTTCTGGAGTGTCCATGAAGGACAGAAGAAATAACCTAGTCTAGAGAAAGACTGAAAAGGAGCTGAGTAGCAGGTGTAATCATCAACGTCAGGGTGCAGGGCCCTCCAGACGTCTTGGTATGCATATTGAGAGATTACATTTCTAAAGAGTTGAGAACATTGTTCTTCTCCTTTGAGAGGAGAGCGCCTCCCCCGAGATTTTCTGTCTCTGCTTGGGTCCCAGACCAGGTTGCAATCACCGCCAATAAATATATGGCCCTGTTTGAGTCGACTCACCTTGCTTAACAATCTGCTGAGAAAATGCGTCTGGCTAACATTAGGAGAGTACAAAGCTACCAGTGTGCACATAACGTTGTCTAAACGGCAGACACATATAACGAATCTGCTCGAGGGGTCAGACTCATAATAAATGGGTTCATAAGATATGTGTCTACCAATCAGTATAGTAACTTCTCTAGCCTTTTTATGGAAGGTAGAGGATAGGCGGACAGGGAAATCCCCAGGTTTAAATATATGAGCCCTGGACTCCATCCAGTGAGTCTCTTGTAGAAATACTACATCTAGGCATTGTGTTTTTAAGAATTTGGAAAGCAAGCTTTGTTTTGTAGGGGAGTTAAGGCCCCGGGCATTAAGTGTACAGAGCCTCATTCTGGTCAGGACAGTAGAACGGGGATGGAAAGCCAGAGATGAGAGAGAAAGAAGGGACAGAGAAGGTTGGGAAGAATAGGAGAGAAAGTGGAGAGAGAGAGAAAAAAGAAAAAAAAAAGGGGGGGAGGGACTGGGGAGGGAGGGCAAGATATGATTCTCAGCACCTGTAGATAGGTACTTCGAGCTGGGCAGAGACTACTCCACTCTGCCAAAGAGGAAGTGCGGAGGGTAGACTAGTTCTATTCCTTGCCACACCAGGATAGGTGTTCAGAGGGGGAGGGGGTAGAAAAAGCGAGGGGGAGCTCAGCACCAAGGCTCCCCTCCACTACCAGTGTATAAGATTCGTGATGAATCCATATTAATACAAAAAAGTTGCAGTTAGGAAATTCTAAAACCTGACAGGCAACTAAGGTGTGAGGAAGGATGCAGGCCCAGGGAAAAAGGGTTAGGGAAGGACAGTGGGATAAAGGGAAAGAGGAGGAAAGAGAAGGTCTAAAGAGCGGTGCAGAGCCAGGCATCTAGTTTTGGGTGCGTTAGTGGTTAAATATCATGATGAAGGTACTGGTGAACCTCGGCCAAGCCTTAATGTGGAAATGTGTATGGCAGGTTCCCTTTACAGGTCATAGATGCACAGAGCATCCAACTCCAGAATTGATAAAAGAGGGGGGGGAGAGACGGGGGTATGTAGAGTGACACAAACTCAAGGTGTAAATACAGCCAATGATATAAGTTTAGGTGCCTTAAAGGTCCCACACAGAAATAAGACACTGAATAATCAAGCAATCAGCCTTTGGTTACTCCCCCCCCCCCCCGCTCAACATATATTAAGATGACAGCCAACAGATTCAAAACATTCAACAGTTACCATATCATGTATCAATCAAAGTAGTGACCAATCCCCTCACAACCAATAGATATTAGTAGAGGTAAAAAACATAAGAGTCTAAAAAAAATGGCAAGCAAGGGGGGCCCAGGAGACAGGGGCATCAGGAGAGGGAGTTGGGTCTGTGAGGTAGTTAGGGGAGTAGAGGAAAGGAAGGGAAGGGAGTTGGGATGGGAGGAAGGAGAGAAGGGGAAAAAAGGAATGGGAAAAGGGAGGTGGGAGAAGGGAAAATGAGGGAGAGGAGAGGGGGGAAGGAAGGGGAAAGGGGAAGAGGGAAGGGGGGGAAAGAGAAGGGAAAAAGGGGGAGAGGATGGGAATAAAGAGGGGTTATGGCAAAAGGAGGGGAAAGGGAGGGGGAGGGGGCAAAGGAGAGAGGGGGAGGGGAAGGGAAGAGAGGGGCTGCATAGAGTGTCACAAGTTCAATAATTAAATAAAATCAAAAATACAATTTTGTGATACCTCGAGATTACACAGTGAAATAGGGCACTGAATACTATCTTCATGAAATCAACATTGATTCCCCCCCGCTCCCCCCCCCCCACATCAACCCATATAAGAATGACAATCAACAGATCCCAAACATTCAGTTGTCCATAGATATGGGAGTATGTTGAAAGAAACAGTCCACAAGTTGATCAATCCACAGGTGCCATATCATATAACAGCTACAATAATAACCATCCTCTCCTTGCCCGATGATTGTTAACAGAGGTAAAGTGCGTAACAATCTGTAAACTGACAAGCAGGGGGGCCCAGGAAGGAGGGAAGCTGACAAGGGTAGTCAGGTCTGGGAAGTAATTAGGACAGTAAAGGGAAAGGGTAGAGTGAAGGGAGGGAAGGAGAGGGAGTGGAGGGGAAGGAAGGGAAGAAGAAGTGGGGGAGAGAAGAGGGAAGGAAGATGGGGAAGGGAGGGTCGGGGAGAAGGGAAGGGAGGGTGAGAAGGGAAGGGAGGGGGAGAAGGGAAGGGAGGGGGGGAAGGGAAGAAGCAAAGAAGGGGAAAGTGGGTTGAGGGGAAGAAGAAGGAGGAGGGGAGAAGGGGAAAAGGGAGGGGAAAGGGAAGGGGGAAGGGAAGGAAAGGGAAAGGGGGGGAGGGGAAAGGGGAGGGAAGGAAAGGGCGGGGGGAGGGAAGAGGAGAGGGAAAGGGAGGAGGAGGGAGGGGAAGGGAAGGGAGGAGGAAGGAGACCTAAAGGAACAAGTGGGGAGGGGAAAGCAACAAAGAAAAGAAAATAACCAGGGCCTAAAGTCAGTTTTGATAATTAAAGATTGTCTAGCACTCATGAGTATATATAACTGGAAGTTCTCAAGATTGTTAACTGGCAATTGTAAACATAAAACAGTAAACAAGGAATAAAGTAAGTGTCCATTAGTACATTACCACTCCTCGAGCGGCAGCAAGGTGCTTCCAACAGTCTTAGTCCAGACATGGACCTGGTCGGTAAACAGAAGACCAGATCTCAAGAATCCACGACTTGTTGCAGAAAAAAGGTGAACTTCTCCAGTCTTGGAGAGAGGGATCATCTGACCAGGTCTTGCCTGCCCGGTTTCCAGGCCTGAGCCACCACTCTCAGTGGAGGGCCCACCCTTTGTGGCGGGTCAGCGTCTACATTTCCAGCGGGTAGGTTCCAGACCCTCAGCAGGTCCTGAGCCTACCTTGGAGTGAGAGCTGTATGCTGGGTACCATCTTTGGTAATGATTAACTTGGTGGGGAAACCCCATCTATAGCGGACTTGGTTCATTCGGAGGACTCTTGTGACTTCGTTGAAAGTTCTCCTTTGTTGGAGTGTGAAGGATGATAGATCTGGAAACAATGCAACATCCTTAAATTGCTCTGGAAGCTGGGGTTGCCTCAAGGTAGCTCTTAGTAGCTTGTCTTTATATGTAAAGTAATGCAGTCTAGCTATAGTGTCCCTGGGTTTGTCCATGGGTAGGTTCTGCGGCCTAGCTGCTCTGTGAATTCTATCGATCTTCATGTCAGCTTCTTCTGAAGGACCCAAAATAGCTCTGAATAATACTTGGGCATATTTCTCCAGCTCCTGGGGGCCAACCGATTCAGGGATGCCCCTAATTCTGACATTATTCCGCCAAGAATGGTCTTCAAGGTCAGCCAATTTCGCTTTGAGCGTGGATACCTGATCAGCAAGGTTCTGGGTATAACTAACCCAGTTTGTATGGTCAACTAGCAGGTCCTCCTGCTTATGTTCAATGATGTCAGTGCGCTCGTTAACTGAGACAATGTCTTTCCTCAGATCGTCAAAAGATCTTTCTAGTTTATCAAATCGCTTCTCAAAGGATTGACTTTGTTGATCCAGGAGCTGCTTCATAGAGTTCATAGTAATCACCTCTTCTTGGGACCGTGAGAGCGGTGAACATCTAACTCTAGCCTTCCCCTCCGAGAGGGGGGGGGTATTGATCTTTCATCATCAGAGACTTCAGGGTTAGGATCCCTTATAGGGTGGAAATGATCTCGAACAGTATGTTTTGAGGATTGAGATCCCTTCTGCTTTTTCTTAGCTTGTTGCGACATGTTGGTGTAAGCAGCGTGGCTGTGAGGGAGAGCGTCTTCAGGAAGAGGACAGGTCTAGAGTCACACCAGAATATATTTGGCAACTGCAGTTATTTAGCACTGGTAGGGCGGGGTGCCACAAGGTTTTAGCACTGCATGATGGATTTAATGAAGACAAATAATGAAATTAAGTCTCTTGTATATCTCCAAGGGTGGTGGTGGGGTATTCAGGTCATGCAGGGTTGTGGTAGAGAGGTATGTAATTTGATGTTTTTAGAGAAGCTTGACAGTGCAGGTAGTCGCTAGCGCAACCAGGTGAACACTTGAATTCTTATTAAATTTTGAGGTGTGCCTCCCTCAGGGACAGCGCCACCGCTGAGCTCAGGCAGTAAACAAAGGCTATTGATATGGAACGTCTGGTGGTGTACCTCCGTGGAGGATGCCTCTAGTTAAACCAGGGAGTTCTTTTGCTTTTGTAACTTTTGGGAGTGTGCCTCTCCTCAGGGATGATGCCACCACTGGGCGCAGCCAGAAAAAGCGGAGAGGATATGACCTGCTCTAACGAAAGGAGCAGGAAATGGGGAGGAGAGACACTATGGCTTACTGTCCCAAGTTATGGTTTCCTGACGTATAAGGTCTTGAAAGTAAGGACACTGAAGCTTGTAGTGCCTGTAATTAAATGGTACCTACAGCTGCATTGCTATAAAGACCCCACACTTTTAGGATCTGCAGGTTGAAAGTCCCCAAATAAGAAAGTTCATTTGTCTCAGGTGAATCAACAGGTTAAGTTCCACAAAAATAATAAGCAGCTGTGTGTAAGGTATGCTTCTTTAGTGTAGGGGTGATCTTGCATACACTGTGAGCCCAGCCCACAAGCAGTTATCAAATGTAGTTAGACTTATGGTGCAATAAGACTTGGGGTCAGGCTGGTGGGGGCTGGGGAGGAGAGGGTCTATCTTGTAATAAACTGCAGATTGTGGGCCCTCTAGTGGAAGAGTATAAGGGACCTGAGGCGTGATAACAGAGGAGCAATAACTTAGGTAATAAAAGAATTGAGCCTAGGGAGCTTACTGCTAATGGTTGCAGCTAGGCATATTTGGGGTTCCCAGTCACTGAAGCTGTGCAGTATGTTAGATGCTGTAAGGGTTAGGCAGGTTAGACCAACGCACTGTCTATTTCTTGTTGCCTGGGGGATTTGGAGCCTCCTGTCAGTTTTTTTTTTTTTTTTTTAACATCTTTATTTAAGTACCAATTCATGATACACATCATACAATCAAAAAAGAAAGAAACACAAAAAAAGAAAAAAGAGGCATAGATATAGGAGACTATAGTAGGATCACATTATACATATAATAAATATCCTTACAATGCTACGCTTAACATGATCCATATATAACATTGTCTTGCCTTATCAATACAACCTATGACCAATTACTCATAGTACATGAATTGGGAATTTTCAGAACCTGTTTTATAATAAACCATAACAAACAACACAAAAAAAATTTGATGTAAGACCCAGAAAGCTGCAACTATATATCATATAAGATAAAACAGAATGTAGGGGCGCCTCATGTGTGGTATCATCTATTAATTAACAAGTCACAGAACTATTGCCAAATGGGTACTCACAAATTTGGAGAGCACACTTATGTGCTGGTAGGGGTGGGCTAAAGAATTAGAAAGGTGTGACAGCTCACCCACTTGAAGGCGCTCTTGGCGTAAGATGGTGGTGCTATAAGGGAGACAAGAAATACGGGCACCACATGTGCAGACTATTAATGGTACAACCACAACAGATTCCTTAATATGGAGGGTACTCACATATTCCCAGAGCACACCAATGTGCTTGTAGAAGCAGGCTGCAGATTGGTAGAGGTGTGGCAGCTCACCCAAACTCTAGGTATCCTGATATTTGTATGATAATGTGTTCCCTCAGGTGCTGGTCTGGTCTCTCATAGGTGAACAATGGCAGATGGTGGGTAGAAATGAATCCACTCAAAGGATAAAAGATATATCCAAATTTATTTAAAAAAGCATAAAAGTTTAAAAACAACAGCACAATGATTGCTGATGAGAGTGGATAGCAGGGTGTCCAATAATCACCCAATCATGCAACGCGTTTCACGGTTCACAGACCGTTTCATCAGGCAAAAAAAATCATAATTAATCATGCTACCCTTCACTGCCTTATATACCTCACTAATGAACAGAACCAAACACCTCTTTTTGCTGGAGAATGATTGATGTGGTACACCTGTGTGAGTTAGTCCAAATCACTGGCCTAGAGGTGAAAAATCCCTCTTGACTCTGTAAACACTCACCTATGTTTGCATTTATTAATCTATTCTCTGCAGTACAATTATCTGGTGGAATAAACTTCATAACTAATCATTGTTATTAAAAAGCTCCAAACTGGTGAACATGTAAATAGGTTCCCTTAATGGGATAGATGATCCCTTCCACCCCTTTTATTTTACACCTTTGAGGTGGTATAACCCTTCCAAAGATATTTTGGGAGTCTGTATTTGACAACACTATGATTGATTTGGTACACCTGTGTGGGTTAGTCCAAATCACTGGCCTAGAGGTGAAAAATCCCTCTTGACTCTGTAAACACTCACCTATGTTTGCATGTATTAATCTATTCTCTGCAGTACAATTATCTGGTTGAATAAACTTCATAACTAATCATTGTTATTAAAAAGCTCCAAACTGGTGAACATGTAAATAGGTTCCCTTACTGGGATAGATGATCCCTCCCACCCCTTTTATTTTACACATTTGAGGTGGTATAACCCTTCCAAAGATATTTTGGGAGTCTGTATTTGACAACACTATGATTGATGTGGTACACCTGTGTGGGTTAGTCCAAAACACTGGCCTAGAGGTGAAAAATCCCTCTTGACTCTGTAAACACTCACCTATGTTTGCATTTATTAATCTATTCTCTGCAGTACAATTATCTGGTGGAATAAACTTCATAACTAATCATTGTTATTAAAAAGCTCCAAACTGGTGAACATGTAAATAGGTTCCCTTACTGGGATAGATGATCCCTCCCACCCCTTTTATTTTACACATTTGAGGTGGTATAACCCTTCCAAAGATATTTTGGGAGTCTGTATTTGATAACACTATGATTGATGTTGTACCCCTGTGTGGGTTAGTCCAAATCACTGGCCTAGAGGTGAAAAATCCCTCTTGACTCTGTAAACACTCACCTATGTTTGCATGTATTAATCTATTCTCTGCAGTACATTTATCTGGTGGAATAAACTTCATAACTAATCATTGTTATTAAAAAAACTCCAAACTGGTGAAGCTCCAAACTGGTGAACATGTAAATAGGTTCCCTTACTGGGATAGATGATCCCTCCCACCCCTTTTATTTTACACATTTGAGGTGGTATAGCCCTTCCAAAGATATTTTGGGAGTCTGTATTTGACAACACTATGATTGATGTGGTACACCTGTGTGGGTTAGTCCAAATCACTGGCCTAGAGGTGAAAAATCCCTCTTGACTCTGTAAACACTCACCTATGTTTGCATTTATTAATCTATTCTCTGCAGTACAATTATCTGGTGGGAATAAACTTCATAACTAATCATTGTTATTAAAAAGCTCCAAACTGGTGAACATGTAAATAGGTTCCCTTACTGGGATAGATGATCCCTCCCACCCCTTTTATTTTACACATTTGAGGTGGTATAACCCTTCCAAAGATATTTTGGGAGTCTGTATTTGACAACACTATGTAATGAAAAGTTATATTGAAATTCGTGTCAATTTAAATATTTACTTCAATTTGTCTAGTTTAAACTACTAGTAGCAACTAAAACTGTATAATTCCTACTTTGTTATGAACACATACAGATCGTGTAGCGGTTCTATGTTGTTATTTATTAGCCTGAACACTCTTATTCTATTCTATATAATGAACTTTGTGTCTTGTGTTTCTAATCGCCGGCATTTGTTTCATTCTCTGGCTAATCGCCTACCAAAATCTTTATATAATACAATACATGGCCTAACTTCTTTATATAATACAATACATGGACTAACTTGACCAAATGACATTTCTAAATTCTTATTAAGTTTACAAGTGAGTATATTCCTAATAACTGGTATATGTCCAGGGGGATATAATTGATTCCAAAAGAACGCAAGTTGCGTTATGCAATATAGGATAAAGGATGATAGACTAAACCTATAAAGTGAAATGTGAGGTGTAGTGAATGTGTATGGAATGTCAACATGCTGGAATAATGGAGAAAATGGGGGGAAAAATACTGGAGTGAGAAAAAAAAAAAAATAACTTAGTTAACGAATTAATAAAATGGACTAAAAGGGAAGATTAATCTGTGAGAGGTTGAACGGGAAATATCTTAATATGATAATGGATTGTAGTCTAATCTCATAGTGATACTCGTGAAAAACTTAGTGATAAATTTATAGTGGTAATTTGGAAGATCTTGGTGGGGAAAAAAAAAATATATTAAAAGGATAATTGGATAGAAAATCTATCACGGGGATATCGTAATAATGAGTGCCAGGACCGGGGAACAAGAGTAATAGACAATATGGAGAATAGTAGATAGTATGACTAAAGGGGTGACTAAAGTGTATGTAGGGGTGAACTAAACTAAAAAGCTGCCAAATCGATAACTTCATTTAAGCCGGAGGGAAACAGAGACTGGAATTTATAAATCCAATATGTTTCCCTCTAGCTTAGACGGGTGTACCTATTATAACCTATTTTGTGGGGGATGTGTTTGAGTGGAGTAATAGAAAAGGTGTGTTGATGTCCATAATGTTGGATGGTGCTGTGTCTTGAAATACTATGTTTGAGTGATTGTTTTTTGATATTTCTTAAGTGCTCACTCCATCTCGTGCGTATCTTCCTGCAGGTGCGGCCCAAATATTGAAGGCCACATCTGCAGGTCAATATGTAAATAACATAATCTGTGCCACAATCTATCCTATTTTTTATGGTGAATACTTCCCCTGTCGTATGACATTTCACAGATGTTTGTCCATGTGTTATATACCTACACATATGGCAACGTGATTTGTTACACCTAAAAGCTCCTATCTTAAAATTCTTGTTTATATTAAGTGTAGGCTGATGTATTCGATTTCTCTTGGAAATCACAACTTTACTTGGGGCCAGTTTTTGTTTCAGGGTCGGTGCTCTTCGGAATACTACACGTGGATTCCTGGTGATACTATGTTTCAGAATTGGGTCTTTCATTATAATAGGCCAGTGTTTTTTCAAAGTTTTCTTTATATAGGTGTGTTGTGAATTAAATTGTGTAATGAAAAGTGGTTCCTTGGGATTGTTATTAGATGATATGGTCAAATTTTGATATTTAGGGGTAAGGATATTCTGTCTATCGACATTCCTTGCCCTCAGAAAGCTGTCTTCTATTAATTGGGCAGGATAGCCTTTTTCTTTAAATCTATTACATAAAATTTCTAACTGTTGATCATATCGGGTTAGAGTGCTACAATTCCTTCTAATCCGCCTAAACTGACTGTAGGGGATGTTGGTCTTCCAGCTGTTGAGGTGATTACTTGAAAAGTGTAAGAAGTTGTTGCTATTAACCTCTTTAAAAAAGGTGGAAGACACAATATCCCGTTAAACGTCCAAAAACACTATTTTTTCATTCTGTATGTTGTATGTGAAGGAGAGGCCCATATTATTTGAATTTAAATGGTTCACAAATGATATAACTTCGCCTGTGGTGCCTTCCCAAATGAAAATGAGGTCATCGATGTAACGGCCATAGAATACCAGGTTTGCCTCCCAGTTAGTGTTGTAGATGTACGTGTCTTCAAAAACCCCCATGAAGAGGTTAGCAAAACTGGGGGCAAACCTGGTACCCATGGCCGTACCCTTAATTTGTAGGAAGAAGTCATCCAAAAATTGAAAATAATTATGTGATAAAATGTGTTGGATGCAAATCATAATGAATTCTTGTTGAATAGAAGGTAGATATATGTCATTCTCAAGGTGATGTTTGATGGCATTAAGCCCCAACGTGTGATCTATATTAGAATAGAGTGCCCCTACATCGCACGTCAGCCAGAGGGTACATTCTTTCCTTTTGACATTTTTGAGCTTATTTAATAGGTCTGTGGTGTCTCTAATATAAGACGGTAACTTCATAACGTGTTTCTGCAAAAGTAAATCAATATATTCAGAGAGACGGTCAGTGGGGCTATTGATTCCTGAAATTATAGGTCTCCCTGGTGGTTTTATTCAACTTTTATGTATTTTTGGGAGGTGATAGTAAAATGGGATACTGGGGTGATCTGGTAAAAGATATTGTTTTTCCTTTTTGTTTAAAATTCCTTTATGGAAACCATCTAAGATTAGATTTTTGAGAATTTTACATAATTTTAATGTAGGATCACTATCTAGTTTCCTATAATACTCTGTGTCTAGTACAATACGTTTGGCCTCTGTGATATAGTCAGGATAATCCTGTAGGACTATCCCGCCGCCTTTGTCCGCTTGACGTATTATTAGATTCTTATTTGCCATCAGGCTGTTAAGGGCTTTCTGTTCATTAGGCCAGATGTGTCCAAGTTTACTTTTACCATTTATTTTAGCCTTTTTATGCTGTTTATAAGCTAGTTTATTCAGGTCATCTAACACCAGTTGCTGGAAGAGATCAATATATGATCCTTCCTCTCTCGGAGGATTAAAAGTGGACTGGGGTGCAAGATCAGTATGCACAATTTTTTCAAATAGATCGTTTGCTAAATTAGTGGTGTCAGTATAAACTATCTGTGTTGGATTTCTAGGGTCCATTGCATTAGTTAAGATTGGTGTGCCATCTAATTTATGTTTTCTAAGTTCTTTAGCTGCAAAATATCTCTGTAATGAGAGTTTCCTAGTAAACGAATTTATATCAACAAAAAGACTGAATAAATTAGGTTGGTGTGGGGGACTATAGGACAGACCTCTACCTAGAATTCTGATCTGGTCATCAGATAGAGTATGTGAGGATAGATTAAATATGCCATCTTTTAATCTCTGAAGCTTTGCTTTTTTGAGGGTGTGCCCTCTCCCTCTCCTCCCTCATTTTTGTGGTTCAGGGTTACCTTCGTTTTGTCCCATAATGGGGCTAATGGTCTGTCCCCTAAAAAATTATTTCCAGCAGAGGTGGAAGGTCTTTCTTGTGATATGTTTTGTTGTTCCATTGGTCTATTGGATGGAATGTCATCATTGTGTGATAAAGCATCATAGCGGTTTTGTGTGGGAATAGTGTATTGGTTATGAGAAGCATTAATACGTGTATTATTGTATTCTCCCTGGTTCCTATAGTCGTGGTTCCTATTGTCTCGTCCCTGATGAGTCATCTCATATGGTCTATTGTAATGTCCTGGACGGTGATAGTCATTTACTCTATAGTTATATGTGTGGGGAACCATGTTATTGTAGTTCGAATTGTATGCTGCTCTATTCTCATGGAGATGAGTTTGTGGTCTAAAAGACTGTTGTGATTTTTGTCGATTATACTGTGAATGATTCCCCCAATTGTCCTGTGTATCCCAGCTGATGGTGTTACGATCAGTCTTAAAATTATTATTCTCATTGTAGTTCTGGGGTGTAGGTGGTGTGTGTTGATTTTGTCTATCAAAATATTGACTATTAGAACTAGACTTTCTTTGATGGTGCGGGGTCCAATTTTGACTGTCACTGGATCTATTGTTCCTTCTATTGTTTCTATTGTGTGCTCCCTTCCAATTGTCATTTTGAATTTCATTTACTTCAGTGTTATCCTTTTTATTATATGTATAGACAATCCCTTTATTATAGTCCTCCTCATCTCTTGCTAATTTGGAATTCTTCCTAGCAATTAGCTCTTTTTGATATTCATCTGATGATTGAATTGTTTGATTATTGAGTCTAGTGTAATCTGAGTGTCCTTTCAATTTATCGAGTTCCATTTGAATCTTTTCGATTTCTTTAGCGGTGTCATCTACTAGTTGTTGTCTATGGTTAATTAGAAGATCAATAAGTTGAAAGGAACAGTTATCTAGGATAGCAAACCATTTTTCCAAAAGAGTAGTGTCATTTTTGAAGGAGCAATTTTTAAAAACTCTCAAACCTCTTGGGATTTGTTTTTTATCTCTATATTTTTTCAATGTATCTAAATCCCACCAGTGTCTATTTTCCGTCTTTAACAGACCCTCTAAGCTGGAAAATAGGCTTTCTATAGACATATCTGTTGGCAGTTGTGTGGAGCCCTGGTTAAGATTATTTTCTTGGGCGACCAGTCTAGAGGATCTTTCTGATACAGATAACATACTGCTGGTTAAAGGCTACTCCCCTCAATATCTAAATAAGATAAAGATAACTATACTGAAAAAACCTAATCGCTGAAGGGGGCGCTCAAGATGCAGTATAATCAATAATCTAGAACAAAAGTATATATGATGGGGCAATGTTAAGCTATCATAGATGAGTATATACACAATAAAGGCAGAAAACAGTAAATTCTTAGATACTGTAGTGAAAATACACTTGCAATTGTGAAAAATTAGACAGTCCTTTAAACGTTCTTCAAAGGATAACGATTGCTGTAGCGGCTGCCTCCTCCTCACTGGATGGTCCAGGTGGTACTATATAAGATAAAACAGAATGGAGGGGCGCCTCATGTGTGGTATCATCTATTAATTAACAAGTCACAGAACTATTGCCAAATGGGTACTCACAAATTTGGAGAGCACACTTATGTGCTGGTAGGGGCGGGCTGCAGAATTAGAAAGGTGTGACAGCTCACCCACTTGAAGGCGCTCTTGGCGTAAGATGGTGGTGCTATAAGGGAGACAAGAAAGGCTATACCACCTCAAATGTGTAAAATAAAAGGGGTGGGAGGGATCATCTATCCCAGTAAGGGAACCTATTTACATGTTCACCAGTTTGGAGCTTTTTAATAACAATGATTAGTTATGAAGTTTATTCCACCAGATAATTGTACTGCAGAGAATAGATTAATACATGCAAACATAGGTGAGTGTTTACAGAGTCAAGAGGGATTTTTCACCTCTAGGCCAGTGATTTGGACTAACCCACACAGGTGTACCACATCAATCATAGTGTTATCAAATACAGACTCCCAAAATATCTTTGGAAGGGTTATACCACCTCAAATGTGTAAAATAAAAGGGGTGGGAGGGATCATCTATCCCAGTAAGGGAACCTATTTACATGTTCACCAGTTTGGAGCTTTTTAATAACAATGATTAGTTATGAAATTTATTCCACCAGATAATTGTACTGCAGAGAATAGATTAATAAATGCAAACATAGGTGAGTGTTTACAGAGTCAAGAGGGATTTTTCACCTCTAGGCCAGTGATTTGGACTAACCCACACAGGTGTACATCATCAATCATAGTGTTGTCAAATACAGACTCCCAAAATATCTTTGGAAGGGTTATACCACCTCAAATGTGTAAAATAAAAGGGGTGGGAGGGATCATCTATCCCAGTAAGGGAACCTATTTACATGTTCACCAGTTTGGAGCTTTTTAATAACAATGATTAGTTATGAAGTTTATTCCACCAGATAATTGTACTGCAGAGAATAGATTAATAAATGCAAACATAGGTGAGTGTTTACAGAGTCAAGAGGGATTTTTCACCTCTAGGCCAGTGATTTGGACTAACTCACACAGGTGTACCACATCAATCATTCTCCAGCAAAAAGAGGTGTTTGGTTCTGTTCATTAGTGAGGTATATAAGGCAGTGAAGGGTAGCATGATTTATTATGATTTTTTATGCCTGATGAAACGGTCTGTGAACCGTGAAACTCATTGCATGATTGGGTGATTATTGGACACCCTGTTATCCACTCTCATCAGCAATCATTGTGCTGTTGTTTTTAAACTTTTATGCTTTTTTAAATAAATTTGGATATATCTTTTATCCTTTGAGTGGATTCATTTCTACCCACCATCTGCCATTGTTCACCTATGAGAGACCAGCCCAGCACCTGAGGGAACACATTATCATACAAATATCAGGATACCTAGAGTTTGGGTGAGCTGCCACACCTCTACAAATCTGCAACCTGCTTCTACAAGCACATTGGTGTGCTCTGGTAATATGTGAGTACCCTCCATATTAAGGAATCTGTTGTGGTTGTACCATTAAAAGTCTGCACATGTGGTGCCCGTATTTCTTGTCTCCCTTATAGCACCACCATCTTACGCCAAGAGCGCCTTCAAGTGGGTGAGCTGTCACACCTTTCTAATTCTGCAGCCCGCCCCTACCAGCACATAAGTGTGCTCTCCAAATTTGTGAGTACCCATTTGGCAATAGTTCTGTGACTTGTTAATTAATAGATGATACCACACATGAGGCGCCCCTCCATTCTGTTTTATCTTATATAGTACCACCTGGACCATCCAGTGAGGAGGAGGCAGCCGCTACAGCAATCGTTATCCTTTGAAGAACGTATAAAGGACTGTCTAATTTTTCACAATTGCAAGTGTATTTTCACTACAGTATCTAAGAATTTACTGTTTTCTGCCTTTATTGTGTATATACTCATCTATGATAGCTTAACATTGCCCCATCATATATACTTTTGTTCTAGATTATTGATTATACTGCATCTTGAGCGCCCCCTTCAGCGATTAGGTTTTTTCAGTAACTATATATCATACTGGGGGTAGAGAGCTAGACCACAGTCAACCTTATTCAATCACATCTAGCCTAACTAAATAATTATATCCAATTCTATCTCTCTCAAGGGGGTATAAAACCTTCTTTATGCAAAGATTTCAAGATATCTACTTGTATCACCGATGGTTGTAATTTGATGATATCTACCCATTTTGTGCTTGGGTTTCTTTATTTGGCTCTAAGTTCAGTTGTTCTATAATTAATTGAACGGTCATTTTTTGGGCAAAATCCGCTAAACTCGGATACTTTTTAGCTTTCCAAAAATTAAGTTCCTGGCAATTTGTATTGCTGATATTAGTAAGGCGTACTCCCCTTTTACATTGTTATTATCAAAAATAAAAAAATATATACTTATAGGCGTAAAAACCACCCTTTGACTCAAAAACCTATTCAGCCAAAACTCTATTTTCTTCCAGAACTGATATATCCTCGGGCAACTCCATAAGCAATGAACAATATCTGCCCGGGGCTCATAACAGTGAAAACAATTCCCTTTAGAATTCTTATCCCATTTGGCTAAACGTGTGGGCGTAATATATGCAAGGTTTACCAGGTAACTAAGAGATTCTTTCCAGGCTGTGTATCTAAAACCCACTGTCCCTATACTCCGTTTAATATCTTGGGGTTGTAAGTCAGGAAAATTATTTTCCCATTTTTTAGTGAGGATTTCTAGGTGCATCTCATCCCTTTTTTCAATACCATCTTGTACCAAAATGCTATTGAGTGGAAACCTGCCCGGTATATCTGTAACCCAGATTCTATTACCCCTAGACCTCCATCACCTTGGGGGTTTTGTGTTATGTAATTATAAAATTGTCTAACCTGTAGAAAAGCAAAGAAGTGCTGCCTAGAGATAGCATATTCAGCTTGTATATGAGAAAATGGTTTAATAACCCCCGTATCCTTATCAGATAGTTGTTGTAGAAATTCTAATCCTTTTTTTTTCCAAAGATGAAAAATACCAAAACTTAATCCTGGTCCAAATTCCGGGTGTCCAACCATAGGAAGATACTTGGAAAACCTAAAATTTATTTTAAGATCTACACAGAATTTCTGCCATACTTTAACTATATTACTAACAATCTTGATCTTTAATATCATCGCTGGAATTTTAGATATAGGAGTATGTAAGATAGCTTTTAGAGTAAATGGTTTTATTATACTACCCTCCATATCTCTAAAAGAGCAATTGTCTTTTTCTGTAATCCAATCAATTGCTATTTTTAACATTGTGACCTGGTTGTATATTTTAATATTGGGGAGACCAAACCCTCCAAAATCTTTGTCTAGGTACAACGTATTTTTAGCAAGTCTCACCCTCTTTCCACCCCATATAAAAGCTTTACATTCTCTATCATATTTCTTCATATCCTCGTTCCTTATAAAAATAGGGAAATTCTGCATTATGTACAACAGTTGTGGAAATAAAAATGTTTTCAGCATCATAATTCTAGTGGAGACCGAAATAGTTAGTGGTCTCCACTTCTCCAACACTGAAGAACATTCAAGGAAAAATTTAGAATAATTTAATGAATACCACAACTCTGGATTTGAGCTTAAATATAGCCCTAAGTATTTAATTTGATTGACCTCTCGAAAAGGTTGTTGGAAAATATATTTTTTAGGCCGCTTTATCCACAATAATTCTGATTTTGGCTGGTTTACCTTATACCCCGAAAAGGAGCCAAATTCATTAATTATTTCCAACAGTAAAGGAATACTTTGTGCAGTTCTTGATAAGAAGAGTATTAAGTCATCTGCATATAGAGATAAAACAACATTACCATCCCCCATTTTAATTCCTTCTAGTACTTGTCTAAGTCTAACCGCTAAGGGTTCAATTGAAAGGTTAAAAAGCAGGGGTGACAATGAACAACCTTGTCTAGTCCCTTTCATCAGTGTTATTTTTGGAGAAAAATATCCATTTACAAACAATGTTGAACAAGGTGCCTTATAGATCAATTTGATAAAATTGAGAAAATTACCTGTAATACCAAATCGAGATAATGAAGTAAATAGATGTTCCCATACAATCGCATCAAAAGCTTTTTCCGCGTCCAGTGTTAAGAGTGCCAAATCTACTTCACTTGCATTATGTTTAATTTTAGTTTTATTCCAATAGTAGCTCAAAACTAATAAAACCTTTCGTATATTTTTTGTTATACTTCTTCCTGGCATAAATCCCGTTTAATCACTATGGATGAGCTTATTTATATACTTCTTCAGCCTATCTGCCACAATTGCTGTAATAAGTTTATAGTCATTATTTAATAATGATATCGGTCTATAAGCATTAAGGCTTTCCGGGTCCTTATCTTTTTTGTGTAATAAGATGACTGTAGAAGCACAAAAAAGGCTAGATTCTGTTTCATGTTTAATAACATATTGATTAAATAGGTCTTGCAATGTTCCCCCAATTTCACTTTTAAGTATTCTATAGAATTCCACAGGAACTTGGTCCGGGCCTTGAGCTTTATTTAATTTAGCCTTATCTATAGCTGTTAAAATTTCCTCTTCTGATATAGGTTTATTTAATTCTATAAGATCCTCTGAAGGTATTTGGGGGAGAGGCACTTCCTTCCAAAATTGGTCTTTAGCCGTTTCATTAACTAATCCTACTGAGTATATTTCACGATAGTAGTCATACATTAATTTATTTATCTCCTTTGGTGAGGTAATTCTAAGATCCCCCATTTTAATACGGCTAATGTTCCTCTTCCCATCATTTCCGCCCTTATTTAATTTAGTTAAGAATTTAGCTGACCTTCCCTGGTAAATAGAGAAAAAGGCATTCGCCTTCCTATCCTGTTTTGCTATTTTAAGTTTTAAAAATCCCTCTCTTTCTGATTTGGCTTTCCTATATTTAGCCCAAGTTTCGTCATTAGGATTATCAATATATGTTTTATAGTTATTTTTTAATTGGTTTGCTAATTGTAAATCCCGAGCTCTCATTTTCTTTTCCCGTTTAATTACATAACCTTTTATTTCACCTCGAAGGACAGCTTTTGCAGCCTCCCAGAAGACCTCTATTTTATGGTAGTAATTTATATTTTCTGTTTTGTATTGTTTCCATTTTTGTACTAAAAATCTATTAAAATCAATATCCTGTACCAAGTATTTTGGGAAGAAAAAATTATTATTCCCAGACTTCCGAGATCTAATACCTTCTATATCAAGACCAATTATCGCGTGGTCCGATATAACTATATTGTCTATCATTGGGTTTAGATCTAAAGATAACATGGACTCATTGACTAAAAAAAGATCTATGTGGGACATTACTTTGTGGGTCCTAGATACACAGGAAAAACATCTCATATCAGGGTTCTTTGATCGCCAAATATCATGAAGATTTAATTTATTTCGAAAGGCTTTAAATAGTCTTTCTTCCGCTTTTCTACCTATAGGTCTATTACCAGCTCTTGTTCTGTCCATCACAGGAACTGGTGTCATGTTAAAGTCTCCTAAAATAATCACATTCTTATTAATATAAGGAAAAAGTTTAACATACAAGTCATCCCAGAACCCTGGCTCTAACCTATTGGGGCCATATACATTACATATAAATAATGAAGTGTTACCATGTTCAATTCCAAATATAATATATCTCCCCCCCGGATCCCTTTCCTGTACTATAATTTTATATTTAAAATTTTTAGAAAATAAAACTGCTACCCCTCTCTTGCGGTTAGGTCCGGGAGCAGCAATCACCTCACCTACCCATTTACATTTAAGTTTCTCCATTTCTGCCTCTTGCAAGTGTGTCTCTTGCAGGAGAGCTATGTCTGGGTTCTTTTTCTTTAGTAATTTTAAAATTATAGACCTTTTGGCTGGAGAGGTTATCCCCCCCACGTTCCATGATACTAAATTAAACATTACTGTTTCTGAGTCTTAAAACACAACAAAAACAAAACAAAAAAAAACAAAAAAAAAAAAAAAGGGGGAAAAACAAAACAAATACCAATCAAACATCCTAACATAGTTTCCTGATATAGGACATTCTAGATCTTTACATAGCTGGGCCATACCACTTTACCAGTTATAACATAGTAAAACCTAATGTAGCAGAAGCCTACACTTTATATCCCATTATAGAGACTTAATAAATTCTTTAGCTTCTTGCGGAGATTTTAACGTGATATTTTCATTATTATGCTTGAAACATATGTTGGCGGGGTACATAAGTCTGGCCTGCATGCCTTTTTGTATTAGCGACGTACAGAAGGGTGACATTTCTCTTCGTTTTATGGAAGTTTCATTAGAATAGTCCTGAAATAACAGGATTTTCTCTTGGCCTATCATTATTGGGCTTTTTTGTCTAAACTGTCTCATAATTGAAATTTTATCTTGGAAGTTAAGGTATTTTACCATAATGGCCCTAGGTTTATTTATGCCATTACTATCTACTCTAGGGGAGCCTAATCTGTGGGCCCTTTCTACCAAAAAAGACACATCTGAGGTTTGTAAACCCAATAGCGTTGGTAAATCTTTGGCAGTAAATTTAATTAAATCTTGGTACTGAGGGGTATCTGGGAGCCCTATTATTTTGACGTTGTTCCTACGTGAGCGATCCTCTAACTCTTCAACTTTAAACTGCATATTTTTGATTATATCCTGCTGTGTTTTATATAGCTTATCGTGTGTGCCCACCTGATCTTCCAAATCCGAAATTCTCATTTCTGCTTCCCCTAGCCTGTTGGAAAAGTGTCTAATCTCTTCAGTAAGACCAGATATCTCAGCGTTGATTGCATTAAGTTGAGGAACTATTAATTCAGAAATTTGCTGTAGTAAACTTTGGGTATCATAGTTACCCGCTTGTAATACCTGGCCCTCCATACTCTGTTCCATGTCAATAAGTTTTGATTTTTTCCCATGTTGTTTAGGTGGCATTGCTGGCGATTTAACTTTTGCTGAAGTGATAAATCTCTCCATTAAAGGAAAGAAAATTAAAAACTAAAGTGAAACCTATTACTCTGTCACTCAGATAAACATTGAACCTAGACACCTAGGTTGTGGAATTGTCAAAAACAAAACATCTTTAAAAATAAACAGAAATTACCCCAAGTGAACAAGTGAAAAATTAACAATAAAGTGAACAAGTGAAAAATAACAATAAAGTGAACAAGTAAAAAAAACTTTATATAAAAAAAAAAAAAAAAAAAAGAAAAAAAAAAGGGTAGATTATTTCAAGAAAACCCTATTGTGACTTTATCTTTGTGCTTATGACGCCAAGCAAAATTCAGAGTATTCTCATACAAATGCACATGAGAAACAAAAAAAGAAAAAAAAAAAAAAAGAGAAAAAAAAACAAGAAACAAAACCAAACACTATTAACACCTAAACTCTAGCAGGTATAGTAACGATTAGCCACCACTAATCTATGTAGAAATATTAAGCCTCAGCTACCACTATTTGAGTCACCGCAGGCTTAACAGACAGAGCCAAGGGCTTTCTATATCACCTGTTATTTGAACCTAATCAGGCCAGCAGGCCGCTATCTCTAAGTACACTATCAGGAGACAGCAGAACACTTTAATTTACTTATATGTTGTTATATTACCACAGTATCACATAATCTACTGACTTCTGACCAATAAACCAACATTCAATCTTAACAATAACACAATTTTATAGCCCCAAAACCTGTATCTCAGGCCCGTACCATAAGCTATATTCTATTGTTTCAGGTGGTTACATACACAGAAAGAGCAGAAAAACAAATAAAGGTAGTCCATATATTAACCGTTAACTGCCCTCTTCTGGACAAGTCTGCATATCAAACTCAATTATGCACATGTATAGAACCTTTTTTGGGCAACCTATTAAAGATTTTCTAGCACTTGTAGATAATAGCAGCGAGATTTCCTTTTCTTTAATAGCTTAGTACACCTGTCCCCACTGCTGGGTCTTCCATATGATCCACTGGAGCTAACCAGGGGCTGTGAACCACTGCATGCAATACAGATTTGCAGTCAGAAAAACAACAGAACGTGAAGATTTCTTATGGATCTCTGCTTCAACCCTTTATTTTATTTGCCCAGATTCTACTTTGTCAAGTCCTTGGCTTATGGCTAGTGTCTAACAACCAGCTACCTCTGGGACCCAAGACACGAGTTTAACCATCCAGATTTTATTAGACTTGTGCCTCCTGTCGCAACTTGCTCAAGTGTACTCCATAAGACTCACACAACTTTATGTCCAAGGTTCCCCTTTTTCTGTGTAAGAGGTTTATATAAAGAGATTGGTCTTTATGTAGCACTTATGCCAGCATTTAGTATATTTTATCCTTTCTTATCCTTAACCTTTCTGCTGAATGTAAAATTTAAGAAAGGCCTTAATTTCTTTTCTTGCTTCAACCCGCTGATTATCTTAAGTACTCGCACCAGCTATATCCACACACAGGATACCAGAATAAAAGTCTATAATTAACCTTTAAAAGCGTACCCATACAAGCATACAGTGACACAGGTGGTGACAAATATTTTATCAGATACTTGCGCTTTTCCTCCCAGATTTTCTGGCTCCCCGCAGAGACGCTCCCTCTCACTTCACCGGCACCTTCCTGTATCCAGCACAAAACGTGACACCTCTCGAGCGGTCCCGGTAGGAAGGTAAACCCGGCCTTATGAGGCTTTCTCAATGGTTCCGTGGAGCACTCTGCTCCTTTCTTCGTAATGTTGCGCTATCTCTCGGGTGCCTCCGGGTCCGTTCCCGGACATGGTCCTGCGCTCCAGGTAACTGCGTCACCACCCGGCTTGCCTGGTCACTGAAAGTTTTATTTTTGCTGCTTGTGGCCAGCCGACCGCTGGTGGCAAGTGTGACTTCCGTGCAACCTCTCTTCAGTCCTTCCCTGGCTGGTATAATATTCCACGGCTATAGGGGTACTCTTTGCGGGGTAGTTGAGAAATTTTGCTCTTCTTACTCGAGCTGTAGAGCGCGCGTTCCTACACCACGCTCCTCCCACTGGAAGTCCGCCTCCTGTCAGTTTAACTGTATCTTTAAGTCAGGCTGCCACATGTATGTGTGTTATGGAGCAGAACCCCGACCCTCCGGAACACAGTGAGCTGTGAGCGGCTGTAGCACTTGACCTCCTTTATACCAAGGCTGCTGTGACTGACCTGGTGTGTAGCTGCGGCACAAGAGGCCCTCCGCCAGGGCTGCAGGCTCTGGATCGCACTACACCACTTCTCCGCCAGCTAAGCAGTCGCCTTCTTCCCCACCACCACTTGATGACATCACTCCGGAATGGCAATCTTTTGCGCCTTTTCTCCTCTGAGCCTCTCACTTGCGTAAGTCCTGCGGGTACCTGTTAGGTACTTCCAATCCTGTTGGGGATCCGGGGTGGTGTCCTGAAGCTGCCGATGTCCCTTAAAGTGCTAGGTTCAATCATGCGCTAAGGGGCCGCCTCAATCGGTGTTTGGTCCTCTCCCATAGCAACCTCTAGCAGAGGAAGTAGGCAGAATGTCCCTCGGTTAGTGTTAGGGAAGGTCCACACATATACCCGCAGCTTAGGTGCTTTATGAAGGTGTACTAAATACCGGAGAAAGGAACGAAAACAGCTTTTAAATCGTAATTATACTATAGGTGAGCAGGAGCTCAATAAATTCACGGCTGCTCGGATCTCAGGCTAGCTCCGCCCCCGTATCTGTACTTTTAAATGTAGTTATGATGTGTTTTGTGACACTTTTTTGTTTTATGTAACAATTAACGAGAGCTCTGAGGTTGCGGTAATCATTTTAGCGTAAAACCTAATTTATGTAAGAACTTATGTATTTAAGGAGAAGTTTGGAACCTTTATTGTAAAAGGCTAAAAATATGTCTGCCTAAGTGTTTTGTCACTGATAGTTAATTTTTATCCTTTAAATAATTATATCTGTGGTTAATAACTAAACACTTAAGGAGCAGTGCATAAGCATAAAGGAGATTCTATTTTCAAAATTGGACTGTACTTGCTGGGTAAGCAAGTCAGTTAAAAAAAAAGGAATGCTTTTATACACTGTTACACAATTATATTGATTCGTTCTGTTGATTACTGGAACCTTGGAGCACAAAGAATAACAAAAATTAAAATATAAGCTGTATTGATAAAATTAAAAAGACAGCATTAAGTATGTGTGTATGCTGCCCTGGAAAATGTTAAAAACACTCTCTCTGTTGGTTATTCAGTATTCAGCATTTACAATACTAAGGCCTAGATTTGGAGTTCGGCGGTAGCCGTCAAAACCAGCGTTAGAGGCTCCTAACACTGGTTTTGGCCGCCCGCTGGTATTTGGAGTCAGTGAATAAAGGGTCTAACGCTCACTTTTCAGCCGCGACTTTTCCATACCGCAGATCCCCCTACGCCATTTGCGTATCCTATCTTTTCAATGGGATCTTCCTAACGCCGGTATTTAGAGTCGTTTCTGAAGTGAGCGTTAGAGCTCTAACGACAAAACTCCAGCCGCCTGGGCCCTGTTCAGGGCTGGTAAGGTAAAAGAGCTTGTAACTTTTTTAATTTAGAATAGGGTAGGGAATTTTTTATTTTGGGGGGCTTTGTTATTTTATTAGGGGGCTTAGAGTAGGTGTAATTAGTTTAAAATTGTTGTAATATTTTTCTTATGTTTGTAAATATTTTTTTATTTTTTGTAACTTAGTTCTTTTTTATTTTTTGTACTTTAGCTAGTTTATTTAATTGTATTTATTTGTAGGAATTGTGTTTAATTAATTTATTGATAGTGTAGTGTTAGGTTAATTGTAGGTAATTGTAGGTAGTTTATTTAATTAATTAATGTATTGATAGGGTAGTGTTAGGTTTAATTATATCTTAGGTTAGGATTTATTTTACAGGTAAATTTGTTATTATTTTAACTAGGTAACTATTAAATAGTTCTTAACTATTTAATAGCTATTGTACCTGGTTAAAATAATTACAAAGTTGCCTGTAAAATAAATATTAGTCCTAAAATAGCTATAATATAATTATAATTTATATTGTAGCTATATTAGGATTTATTTTACAGGTAAGTATTTAGCTTTAAATAGGAATAAGTTATTTAATAAGAGTTAATTTATTTCGTTAGATGTCAATTATATTTAAGTTAGGGGGGTGTTAGTGTTAGGGTTAGACTTAGCTTTAGGGGTTAATACATTTATTAGAATAGCGGTGAGGTCCGCTCGGCAGATTAGGGGTTAATAATTGAAGGTAGGTGTCGGCGATGTTAGGGAGGGCAGATTAGGGGTTAATACTATTTATGATAGGGTTAGTGAGGCGGATTAGGGGTTAATAACTTTATTATAGTAGCGCTCAGGTCCGCTCGGCAGATTAGGGGTTAATAAGTGTAGGCAGGTGTTGGCGACGTTGAGGGGGGCAGATTAGGGGTTAATAAATATAATATAGGGGTCGGCGATGTTAGGGCAGCAGATTAGGGGTACATAGGGATAACGTAGGTTGCGGCGGTTTACGGAGCGGCAGATTAGGGGTTAAAAAAAATATGCAGGGGTCAGCGATAGCGGGGGCGGCAGATTAGGGGTTAATAAGTGTAAGGTTAGGGGTGTTTAGACTCGGGGTACATGTTAGAGTGTTAGGTGCAGACGTAGGAAGTGTTTCCCCATAGGAAACAACGGGGCTGCGTTAGGAGCTGAACGCTGCTTTTTTGCAGGTGTTAGGTTTTTTTTCAGCTCAAACAGCCCCATTGTTTCCTATGGGGGAATCGTGCACGAGCACGTTTTTGAGGCTGGCCGCTTGCGTAAGCAACTCTGGTATCGAGAGTTGCATTTGCGGTAAAAATGCTCTACGCTCCTTTTTTGGAGCCTAACGCAGCATTTGTTTGAACTCTCGATACCAGAGTTAAATTTATGGTGCGGCCAGAAAAAAACCCGCGGAGCGTTAACAGCCCTTCTACCGCCAAACTCCAAATCTAGGCCTTAGTATGTAGAGCACTTGGTAAAAAGTACTAAGACACAGATTATATTATAGGTATATATATATCAATAATCTACAGTGGGTCTATGTTGCCTTATGTCTGGCCGATCTCATAGATTACCACTAAGAAATATTAGTGCATCTATTACCTATACTAATATACCTCTGTGGTCTATTATTGTTAGTTTACTTAGGTTGTAGCTCATAATTGACGAAAGATGTGTGGCTCAGCTCTCTATTATAGTAGATATTACATAAGTATAGATTCTCACCATTTATGTCTAAACAGTAAAACTGAACACAGTAAGATAATACTAGTAGTGTGTGTATATACCACTCTAGGTATTATACGATTTTAATTGTTAGTAACTTTCAGTATATCACTCAGTCTTGTTAAACCACATTCTAGGTAATTGAATATCTAAACCTTCAGGTGTGTTGCCAAACGAGTGCTAATATTAAATTTTAGTTGTCTGCACTCTTAAATACTGCGAGCAGTTATATCAAGCATTGTTAATTGAACCACATGATAGGTAATAAGATGTCTAAACCTTGCAATATATTACCAAACAAATGCTGATATTAAATTTTGTTGTTTGCACTCTTAAAGGGACAGTATACTGTAAAATAGTTTTTCCTTTAATGTGTTTACAATTGCTTTTTTTACCAACTGCAGAGTAAAAAATGTATGAAAATTAGCTTTTTAAGGTTTATTTCTGTATATTAAAGCTCTGATTTTGTGTTTTGAAGCCACAGCCTAATAAAATGGGTTGAGCTTGTAGGTATAATCAGATCTCATTACTGTATCACATTGTGCACATATACCTGCTTCTTTATCTTATATCTGTCCTTAAAACAATCACCAATACTTTGAGAGAACAATGGAAAATCAACATTTTATTACCTTATCTCTGCTTTATCACACTGGGAGTGTAATTTCTTCTGCTGGCTGTGTTAACAAAGCTTATCTATACCTGGTACGCGCGGCCACAAACTTTCAGAATAGGTGGGGATACCACATGCTAAATTAACAATTTTAAATGCCAATATAAGGGTAAAGGAGCTACTTGTAAACAATTTAATACACTCCAGCAGGTAAAGTGGATCATTGGGAACAAATTAAAGGGGAGAAAAGTTTTGAGTAAACTGTCCCTTTAAATAATATGAGTAATTATATTATGCCTTGATACCAATACACAAATATTACTGCAATATTACCAAGTTTCAACTGGTGATAGCTGACATCATATTTGAAATATATTAAATTATGCTAGATAGCCGGTAAGCTTTTGTGCATATATGGTGTCTCCACTCTGTAATAGTTAAATTATCACATTACTTTCACATAGAACCGTTATATCTCTATTATCAAAAAACATGTGTTTTATACCCTCTTCACTGATAAGTTAGCTTGTGCATACTGCTGCTACAATAAGCGGATTGTTTAACCGCTTTGTGATGATAACTAACGTCCCTCTCAGGAACTTATGCTAAGATATTTTTACTCATACAGGTTTCAGTTCTTTCAGCTTTAAAATGGAGATTAGTTAAATATAACCGTAGTTCGCTATAGGTACGCCAACGATTTTGAAATAATTAGAGCTGAGGTAAGTCACAGAAAATGCTGCTTGTGCCTGTTAAGAGCTTAAACAACAAAGTGCTAATTTTTAAAGTTATTTTTTTATGCTAGAGTAATCTATATTGTTTTAACAACAAGAGAGGCAATTAAAAAAGAGGACCCCTGACGCAGCGTTTCACTTACGCATCCTCAGAGGGGTTACGTGTGCCCGCATACTTCCGGAGATATATAGGTTTCATATTGACCACCTCTAAAATCTGATTGGACTAGAGTTACTATGCTGATTGGAGGAGTATGTGTCAATCACTATATTTGTGATGTTACTATTCTTGCCGTGTAGACAGCGTGTGAGTATCGTAGTCACAATGTAACAAAGACAATATTGTCAGAATGTTAATTATAAATGTTTCAATATTCAACACTAATTTGGCTCACTGATGCAAGTTCTAAACTTTTCAAATATGTCTAAATTTACATACACGTCTTGGTTATTACCATTATGATAAGATATTAGATTTATAAGCTGCACCAAAATGTTTATAAGGGATTCATGTGAAGAATATTAGATTAAAACTTAAGCTGGTAATATTAACCATGCTAAATATAGTACTGTGTAGATTTAAATATGTGGTTAACAACGTGAAGGAAAGATGACTAACAGTGAAAGTGTTGATGTGCATTACTGATATTGACTAAAAAGCATTAAAAGACTAAAATAAAATGCACTAATAAGTTAGTGTGCCAAGTGAATTAATATTAGATATCGCTTGCTGATATTAGAGTGTGAAATATTATAAAAAATGATTTATCATATTTATTAAATTTTTATTGGTGATGGTGTAATAACTAAAAAGTGTGAACATAGGTGATGACTTGTTTAAAGGTAGTATATTTAATAACATGTGAAACCTAACTATTTAACTTATAAAACATAATAAAATCAAAAAATACATCTTGATGGATATGATATAAATATGGTGTGTGAATAGATTAGAAGTGATTAAAAAAAAAAAAGTGAAAAGAATTTTTTAGAAAGTGACATATTAACATACTATGTTATGATTGAATCCCACTATTAGGAAAAATAAAAACTTTTTATTTAAAAAATAGAATATAATCTCATGTATTATAACAGTATGTATAATATCCTATTGTCTAGTCTTATTATTGTTGAGACTGTGTAATGCGGTTTAGACATAGCCAAAATTGATTATTCCAGATATACATGATAGTTATTGTTATCATTGAGTCCATGGGGTTTCACACAATTCAATAAGTGTATCCACCTACACTCCATCTTAAGTAATGTTTGCTCTAAGTTACCACCTCTTATGCCTAAGGTTGCCTTTTGTATCACTGAAAATTTGAGCAAAGAGTCATTACTATTGTGTTTGTGATAAAAGTGTCTAGCTACACTGGTTATAAGTTTATTTTTCTCCATGTCCTTGTGAGCATTTTTAATGTTCCTGCTATGTTCCATTATTCTTGTTCTTACTTGGCGTGTCGTCATTCTGACATAGAACAACTTACATGGGCACTGGAGGACGTAGACAACTCCTACCGTAGTGCAGGAGAAATGATCAGATAATACATGTTTGTTTGCGTATTTGTCGTCAATGTCTTTGATTTTCCACACCTTAGGACATGTGTTACATGTACCACATGGAAACATTCCTTTTGATTGGCAGGCTCTTTTAGGCATATGAGTATAGTGACTTGTGACCAAAGTGTCTTTCAGATTTTTCGGTCTTTTATATCCAATTGAGACCCTGTCTCCAATCTGGGTTGCTATTCGGGGATCATTCTTTAAAATATGCCAATGATCATTTATAATGGTTGTTATCTGTTTGATTTGAGGCTTGTATGTTGTAATTAATCTTGGTTTATTGCCCATCTTTTTCTGGCGTGGTTGTAATAGCCGATGGCGGTCTTCCTGTAAGGCCTGTGTTTTAGATTTTTTTATGGACCGTTTACTGTAGCCTCTGTCTTAGAGCCTGTTAGACAATTTAGATGCCTCTTGTTTAAATGTACTTAAATCAGAACAATTTCTTCGCAGCCTTGTAAATTCTCCTTTTGGAATGGCCTTAAGTGTACAGGGGGCATGGGCACTTGTGTGATGTAATAGGGTGTTAGTGGCCGTTTTCTTTCTGTATATAGTTGTACTCACTCTGCCTTCTAGATCTACTTGTATTTGTAAATCTAAGAAGTTGACCGATTGTTGACTATATTCATATGTAAGTTTGATGTTTAGCATGTTATTGTTCAAAACATTCATAAACTCCAATAATGTTGATTCTGGACCATCCCAGATAAACAGAATGTCATCTATATACCGAATCCAACAGGGGATATACTGCATATATCTGTCATTATCACTTGTAAATACTGTTAGATTCTCCCACCACCCTAAAAACAGATTTGCATACGTAGGTGCGCATGCTGTACCCATTGCGGTACCCTGTATTTGTAGAAAAAAGCGATCTTTGAATGTAAAATAGTTGTGATGAAGCACAAAATGTAGTAGATCTTTAATGAACTGATTGTTTTCGTGGTTGTCTTTTGCATTTGTACCCAGAAAATAAGAAATGGCTTGTTCACCCAAGTGATGTTTTATGTTAGTGTACAATGATTCCCCATCCGCTGTTACAATAAAGGAGTTAGGAGATAATGTCATGTTGTTTAATTTTGGCAACACCTCCATAGTGTCCTTAACATACGGAGGTAACGTGTACAGATACTCTCTTAGCCGCTGGTCTATATACTGACTTGGTTTTTCAGTAAGACTGCCGTTGCCTGACACAATAGGCCGGCCTGGAGGTTTGTGAATGTCTTTATGTACTTTTGGGATCATATAGAATGTGGCCGTGGTTGGATGTAGTTGGGATAAGAACTGTTTTTCAGTACTGTTGATAATTTTGTCCTTGTAGGCCTTATCTATGATCTTATTATACTTTTCACTGTACATAACAGTTGGGTTGCCAAATAGTTTTTTGTAACAATGCGCATTATCTAGTTGTTTAGTGGCTTCTTCAAGATACATATTTCTATCCCATAGAACTATGTTGTCACCTTTATACGATGGCTTAATGATGGTATCGTGCCATGTATGGATTTCTTTTAATGCTTTTTGTTCTTGTCTTGTGAGATTGGGACTTGTTTTGAAGTCAGGTAATTTTTCTATTTTATCACAAACTATTTCATTGAACACTTGAATCTGAGGTGATAAATAATTAGGAGGAATGTATTTCGATTTATTTTTAATTTGTTGTCTCCAGTCAATTTCTGGAGATGTATTGTCTGAATTGTCATGTAACAAGTCCTGTAGGTCTTATAATGCTAGTTGATCTGTAATTGTCCAATCATCTCCAAGTTCTTTTTTAGCATATAGTTTTTTCAACAGAAGCTTTCTGGTATAAAGATTAATATCTTTGACAACTTCAAATTTTTTTAATTTGTTTGTAGGACAGAAACTGAGACCTTTGGATAAGACAGAGATGTGGGCCTGGTCTAGAACATGGTCTGTTAAATTTACAATTTTTAAGTTCCCATCCTGATCTTTGAGAATGGGCTTGGCTGTCTCCTTCTTGTCTCTCTTTGAGGAGTAGTTTGTGGCTTGTGTTTGTTGGGTCTTGATTCTTGTATCAGGTTGCTGCCCGGTACTGTACGCTGCCTGTCTGTTGTTATGCCTAAAAAAGAGGGGGGGCCAGCGGATATTGAAGGGGCTGATGGGTCATTATGAATTAAGGCTTGTGTCTGTGACCTAGTATAGGTTATAGGTTGGATGTTCATTTCACTATTAATGCTTTCTATGGAAGTGTCAGAATAAAAAATTTCAGTTTCACTGTCATTTTGTTGAATTGTATTTTGATACTGGTTGTTATTTCGTGAGCGAGTATTGTATCTTTTCTTCCATTTATACACTCTTTTATTTAAATAGTCACTTTGATCTCTTTGGTATTTTTGTTTTTTTGTTTGTATAAGTTCATTTTCTAATTTATCTAAATCAGATTGATATTGTTTGTAGAGATTTGTGAATTTCTCTAGATTTTCAAAATGTTTCAAATTATCATTGTGAGTTTTTATTTCTGCTTCCAAAGAGGCTACTTCATCTTCGTCTGCTTCTATTAGAATTTGTATTAGTGTAAGTGAGCAAGTTGTTAAAGCCTTTTCCCATCTTTCAATATGTTCTGTTTTTTTCAGATCAAACCCTGGGAACATTTTTTTTTTTTTTTTTAATTTATTTTTTATTGAGGGTGAAAAATGCATATACATACAGGTATGTTTGATAAAGGGAAGAAAAGTAAATAAAAGTACGAGAATAGTACAGTCAGTAATTTCCATAACATTAAGATTGGCGTACATATTAGTAGTTACTTGTGGTGAACTATATAATACAATACTACCGGCTGCTGTTCATTTAATACCTTATGTGCAACATAGAACATAACAGTCTCGAACCCTCTATTTTACTACCTCCATATAACAAATGAGGTCGCTCATGGGCCTCCAACATAGCTAAGATAGTATATAGTAGGAGGGTAATATTAGCATGAGGCCACTTTTGGACCTTACAACAGTACCTGTAAATGGATATATAAAGCACATCAACTATGAATATGGCTATATACAGACAAAAGTATAGGGTAACTTAATCTATCTTAGAGCCCACTATATTCCAATGCAACAAGAGATCATATCTAGGTTACATAGATCCCTGAGTCTGCCTTGTGGTGAGTTGAGGTACAGCTTTTATCTAACATTGCAATTAAAATCTGTATAGTCTGGCACTAGTGTATGAGGCTACGATGTTCTCTAATATAAGGGGACTACCAGTCTAACTAGGGCGTTTATGTGAGTTCTCAAAGTATAAAGTTGTAATAAATAAAAAATAAAATTAAAAAATAATATAAAAAATAATAGTCCCTCTATTGATTAAATAAGAGTGGTATTTCAAGCAAGTGGCCTCCTTCTAGTCTATACACAACTATAACATTTTGGTGCATCTGGGGGTATACTAGTGTTAAAAGTCTCACAAATTGGAACTAGCATATTGATAAGCTGGACTGGCAGGGGGAAACTTGTAGGCCTTCACCATTAAGCTTTAATAAATGTTTCATAGGCCAATTAGTAAGCCTCCATGCAATAAGTATAGTGTATACATACCCTGATATTCTACTAGCGTAGGGTCAAAGGCACTCACTCCTATCTTTAATTATGGTAAGTAGTGGAACATATATCCCCTAATGTGAAGTAGACATTAACCATATTTAGGCAGCGGATCTCATACACACCAATCATATTTAGATATCTGTGAAACAATGTTTCAGTGGTATTGAATCTGTGAAAACATGAGACTGACCCTCATAGCTTGAGGCTAAACATATACACATACAATCCTGCTCCTAATAGGCTTAGGTGTGATTCTCTCACCAGTACTCTAGCCCCAGCGTTACTCAGGAATGTTGACCTCAATGAACCTAGAATATGAAAAATAAAACATGGAAACAAAATGAACCAATGCAATCCCAACATGCCCCCAACCATCCAGATTAGATACTATCATAAAGCATGAAATACCAAAAATTAACAGTAATAAGCAAAGCAATCTTAAACTTGATAGCTCTTTAGTGCAGTTCTCAGAAGTCTAACTGTGATCGGTTGCTGAACGATACCACTTGCTAAAGTTCCACTGTTCAATAACAAACATAGAGGTATCATAAATTGCACTCAATTTAGGAGTTAATGCCGCATGTTGAGGTGCAGCTAGCATGCACGATCACAGTGTAAAATAAAGAGCGTGTCACCATATTCACCCCACTCCGGACCTCAGGAACAGTAAATCTCTTCCATCCCGGAGTACTCGGCTGAGTCCTGAAGCGTGAGAACAAGGTGAGAGGTACGTTTCATTGCTTCTTAATATCTTGGTACCGAGATCCAGAGGGGTATCCGCCTTAGCGATGTTAGGTGTAGGAAGGAGCTTGGCGTCTAAGATAGCCGCTACTAGGTCGGACTTTATACCACTGCAGCCATGACTTGCGCTCTCGGTTGGGGCCTGTGTTTCTAGAGAAGCATCCGTTGAAGGTAAGTAAGGTAGCCTCTTGTTTTCGACGATCTACAGGAGTACTCAGGAGGGAATCTCCTGTTTGTTTTGCCACAGTCGAGGGTGAAGCATGCTCTGTGTCCTTTCGATTCCTAGGAACGCATGTAAGAACAGAACCCTGGCCATGTGGATCTTGTTGTTCCGTAGTTGGCACCATGTCAGGGGCTCTCTGTTCCATGGTCAAAGCAGGGCAATCCTCCACAACCAATATTGGAGGTATGTAACCGATGCTCTCTTCTTTACCATAGCTAGGGGCATGCTGGGGTTGAAAAGCCTCATCTAGCATAGCACAAAATTTTAGGTCAAAGTTTAGAAAGATCTGCTGAATTGTGCACTGGAATTCTTCCATTGTCCAATTAGGCAGGTATATGACCAGCGTTACAAATCTGGTTTATTAACCCAGAGTCAAAAACTCCGGGGGGGGGGGTTAAATATGCGCGCAGCCCCAACAACACAGGAAATCAGGCACTCAGTGTATGCCTCATGGCCCAACCTTGTGTAGTTAAGCTGAAGAACATAGGCAGGTCCGGTTCTATATTATGATCTTCCAAGCTGTTACAGAGTCTCCCCAGTCTGGGCAACTTGAAACCATAAAAAAAATATTGAGTTAGATGTGGTAAATAGCCTTTTAGATTTTATCACTCCAAGAGCTCTCCAAAAGCACGTCCTGCCGCGACAGCTATAGGCTCCGCCCCCCCCGGGAACATTTTGATACGTAATCCTCTAGGGATCATTTTATCTTGTAGGTACTTTTGAAAAAAATGTAAGTTCCACCATCTCTTTGTGTGTTTGTATAATGTCTTGTGTGATTGGCATAATAAATCATTGATTTGATCTTCACCTACGTTTTGAGGTGGTTCATTAGATGTATTGAAAATTGAATTTAGATCTTGTAGTCTTTTTTGTTGTCTTAATAATAAATCATTGTGTAGACTCATTTTGATAGGTCTCAGTAATAGGTTCGCTAGAAGACCTAGTAATAAAACTAGGTAAAGAGTACTAATGTATTTAAGGAGAAGTTTGGAACCTTTATTGTAAAAGGCTAAAAATATGTCTGCCTAAGTGTTTTGTCACTGATAGTTAATTTTTATCCTTTAAATAATTATATCTGTGGTTAATAACTAAACACTTAAGGAGCAGTGCATAAGCATAAAGGAGATTCTATTTTCAAAATTGGACTGTACTTGCTGGGTAAGCAAGTCAGTTCAAAAATAAGGAATGCTTTTATACACTGTTACACAATTATATTGATTTGTTCTGTTGATTACTGGAACCTTGGAGCACAAAGAATATCAAAAATTAAAATATAACCTTTATTGATAAAATTAAAAAGACAGCATTAAGTATGTGTGTATGCTGCCCTGGAAAATGTTAAAAACACTCTCTCTGATGGTTATTCAGTATTCAGCATTTACAATACTTAGTATGTAGAGCACTTGGTAAAAAGTACTAAGACACAGATTATATTATAGGTATATATATATCAATAATCTACAGTGGGTCTATGTGGCCTTATGTCTGGCCGATCTCATAGATTACCACTAAGAAATATTAGTGCATCTATTACCTATACTAATATACCTCTGTGGTCTATTATTGTTAGTTTACTTAGGTTGTAGCTCATAATTTAAGTAACACTTTGACAAAAGATGTGTGGCTCAGCTCTCTATTATAGTAGATATTACATAAGTATAGATTCTCACCATTTATGTCTAAACAGTAAAACTGAACACAGTAATATAATACTAGTAGTTTGTGTATATATATTATAATATAATCTGTGTCTTAGTACTTTTTACCAAGTGCTCTACATACTAAGTATTGTAAATGCTGAATACTGAATAACCAACAGAGAGAGTGTTTTTAACATTTTCCAGGGCAGCATACACACATACTTAATGCTGTCTTTTTAATTTTATCAATAAAGGTTATATTTTAATTTTTGTTATTCTTTGTGCTCCAAGGTTCCAGTAATCAACAAAACGAATCAATATAATTGTGTAACAGTGTATAAAAGCATTCCTTTTTTTTTAACTGACTTGCTTACCCAGCAAGTACAGTCCAATTTTGAAAATAGTTATGTAAGAACTTACCTGATAAATTAATTTCTTTCATATTGGCAAGAGTCCATGAGCTAGTGATATATGGGATATACAATCCTACCAGGAGGGGCAAAGTTTCCCAAACCTCAAAATGCCTATAAATACACCCCTCACCACACCCACAATTCAGTTTAACAAATAGCCAAGTAGTGGGGTGAAAAAGAAAGGAGTAAAAAGAATCAACAAAGGAATTTGGAAATTATTGTGCTTTATGCAAAAAAAATCATAAACAGCATAAAAAGGGTGGGTCTCATAGACTCTTGCCAATATGAAAGAAATTAATTTATCAGGTAAGTTCTTACATAAATTATGTTTTCTTTCATGTAATTGGCAAGAGTCCATGAGCTAGTGAAGTATTGGATAAAAATACCGAAGATGTGGAACTTCACACAAGAGTCACTAGAGAGGGAGGGATACAATAATAACAGCCATTTTCAGCTGAGAAAATTAAATCCACATCCAAAAAAATAAGTTTTTCTCAGAAATGAAAGAAAAAAACTTAAAACATAAGCAGAGGAATCAAACTGAAACAGCTGCCTTAAGAACTTTTCTACCAAAAACTGTTTTTCGAAGAAGCAAATACATCAACACGGTAGAATTTAGTAAATGTATGCAAAGAAGACCAAGTTGCTGCTTTGCAAATCTGATCAACTGAAGCTTCATTCTTAAAAGCCCATGACATGGAGACTGATCTATTAGAATGAGCTGTAATTCTCTCTCCAAATAAGCCTGATGAATCAAAAGCTTTAACCAATATGCCAAGTAAATGGCAGAAGCCTTCTGACATTTCCTAGAACCATAAAATATAACAAATAGACTAGAAGTCTTCCTGAAATCTTTAGTAGCTTCAACGTAATATTTCAAAGCTCTAACCACATCCAAAGAAGGCAAGGATTTCTCCAAAGAATTCTTAAGATTAGGACACAAAGAAGGGACAACAATTTCTCTATTAATGTTGTTAGAATTCACAACCTTAGGTAAGAATTTAAATGAAGTCCGCAAAACTGCCTTATCCTGATGGAAAATCAGAAAAGGATATTCACAAGAAAGAGTATATAATTCAGAAACTCTTCTAGCAGAAGAGATGGCCAAAAGGAACAACACTCTCCAAGAAAGTAGTTTAATGTCCAAATAATGCATAGGCTCAAAAGGAGGAGCCTGTAAGGCCTTCAAAACCAAATTAAGACTCCAAGGAAGAGAGATTGATTTAATGACAGGCTTGACCAAAGCCTGAACAAAACAGTGAATATCAGGAAGCTTAGCAAACTTTCTGTGAAATGAAACAGAAAGAGCAGAGATTTGTCCCTTTAAGGAACATGCAGACAAACCTTTATCCAAACCATCCTGAAGAAACTGTAAAATTCTTGGAATTCTAAAAGAATGCCAGGAGAATTTATGAGAACACCATGAAATATAATTCTTCCAAACTCGATAATAAATCTTTCTAGAAACAGATTTACGAGCCTGTAACATAGTATTAATCACTGAGGCAGAGAAACCTCTATGACTAAGTACTAGGTGTTCAATTTCCATAACTTCAAATTTAATGATTTGAGATCCTGATGGAAAAACGGACCTTGAGATAGAAGGTCTAGCATTAATGGAAGTGGCAAAGGTTGGCAGCTGGACATCCGAACAAGATCTGCATACCAAAACCTGTGAGGCCATGCTGAAGCTACCAACAACACAAACGATTGTTCCATGATGATTTTGGAAATCACTTTTGGAAGAAGAACTAGAGACGGGAAGATATAAGCAGGTTAATAACACCAAGGAACTGCTAACGCATCCACTGCTTCCGCCTGAGGATAGCTGGACCTGGACAGGTACCTGGGAAGTTTCTTGTTTAGATGGGAAGCCATCAGATCTATTTCTGGAAGACCCCACATCTGAACAATCTGAGAAAACCCATCTAGATGGAGCGAACACTCCCCCGGATGTAAAGTCTGGTGAGATAATCCGCTTCCCAATTGTCTATACCTGGGATATGAACCACAGAAATTAGACAGGAGCTGGATTCTGCCCAAGCAAGTATACAAGATATTTTTTTCATGGCTTGGGGACTGTGAGTCCCACCCTGATGATTGACATATGCTACAGTTCTGATATTGTCTGTGTGAAAACAAATGAACGGTTCTCTCTTCTACAGAGGCCACACCTGAAGAGCCCTAAAGATAGCACAGAGTTCTAAAATATTGATAGGTAACCTCGCCTCTTGAGGTTTCCAAACCCCTTGTGCTGTCAGAGATCCCCAGATAGCTCCCCAACATGAAAGACTTGCATCTGTTGTGATCACAGTCCAGGTTGGACAAACAAAAGAGGCCCCTTGAACTATACGATGGTGATCTAACCACCAAGTCAGAGAGAGTCGAACATTGGGATTTAAGGATATTAATTGTGATATATTTGTATAATTCCTGCACCATTGGTTCATCTTAAAAAGCTGGAGAGGTCTCATATGAAAACGAGCAAAGGGGATCGCGTCCGATGCTGCAGTCATGAGACCTAAAACTTCCATACACATAGCCACTGAAGGGAATGACTGAGATTGAAGGTTCCGACAAGCTGAAACCAATTTTAATCATCTCTTGTCTGTTAGAGACAGAGTCATGAACACTGAATCTATCTGGAAATCTAAAAAGGTGACCCTTGTCTGAGGAATCAAATAACTTTTTGGTAAATTGATACTCCAACCATGTCTTTGAAGAAACAACACTAGTTGATTCATGTGACATTCTGCAGAATGTAAAGACTGAGCTAGTGCCAAGATATCGTCCAAATAAGGAAATACCGCTATACCCCGTTCTCTGATTACAGAGAGTAGGGCACCGAGAAACTTCTAAAAGATTCTTGGAGCTTTCACTAGGCCAAACGGAAGAGCGACAAATTGGTAATGCTTGTCTAGAAAAGAGAAACTCAGAAACTGATAATGGTCTGGATGAATTGGAATATGAAGATAAGCATCCTGTAAGTCTATTGTGGACATATAATGCCCTTGCTGAATATGGGATTTAAGGATATTAATTGTGATATATTTGTATAATCCCTGCACCATTGGTTCAGCTTACAAAGCTGGAGAGGTCTCATATGAAAATGAGCAAAGGGGATCGCGTCCGATGCTGCAGTCATGAGACCTAAAACTTCCATGCACATAGCCACTGAAGGGAATGACTGAGACTGAAGGTTCCGATAAGCTGAAACCAATTTTAATCATCTCTTGTCTGTTAGAGACAGAATCATGGACACTAAATCTATCTGGAAACCTTAAAAGGTTACCCTTGTCTGAGGAATCAAAGAAATTTTTGGTAAATTGATACTCCAACCATGTCTTTGAAGAAACAACACTAGTTGATTCATGTGACATTCTGCAGAATGTAAAGACTGAGCTAGTACCAAGATATCATCCAAATAAGGAAATACCGCAATACCCTGTTCTCTGATTACAGAGAGTAGGGCACCGAGAACCTTCAAAAAGATTCTTGGAGCTTTCGCTAGGCCAAATGGAAGATCGACAAATTGGTAATGCTTGTCTAGAAAAGAGAATCTCAGAAACTGATAATGGTCTGGATGAATCGGAATATGAAGATTAGGATCCTGTAAATCTATTGTGGACATATAATGCCCTTGCTGAATATGGGATTTAAGGATATTAATTGTGATATATTTGTATAATCCCTGCACCATTGGTTCAGCTTACAAAGCTGGAGACGTCTCATATGAAAATGAGCAAAGGGGATCGCGTCCGATGCTGCAGTCATGAGACCTAAAACTTCCATGCACATAGCCACTGAAGGGAATGACTGAGACTGAAGGTTCCGACAAGCTGAAACCAATTTTAATCGTCTCTTGTCTGTTAGAGACAGAGTCATGGACACTGAATCTATCTGGAAACCTAAAGGTGACCATTGTCTGAGGAATCAAATAACTTTTTGGTAAATTGATACTCCAACCATGTCTTTGAAGAAACAACACTAGTTGATTCATGTGACATTCTGCAGAATCTAAAGACTGAGCTAGTACCAAGATATCGTCCAAATAAGGAAATACCGCAATACCCTGTTCTCTGATTACAGAGAGTAGGGCACCGAGAACCTTCAAAAAGATTCTTGGAGCTTTCGCTAGGCCAAATGGAAGATCGACAAATTGGTAATGCTTGTCTAGAAAAGAGAATTTCAGAAACTGATAATGGTCTGGATGAATCGGAATATGAAGATTAGGATCCTGTAAGTCTATTGTGGACATATAATGCCCTTGCTGAATATGGGATTTAAGGATATTAATTGTGATATATTTGTATAATCCCTGCACCATTGGTTCAACTTAAAAAACTGGAGACGTCTCATATGAAAATGAGCAAAGGGGATTGCGTCCGATGCTGCAGTCATGAGACCTAAAACTTCCATGCACATAGCCACTGAAGGGAATGACTGAGACTGAAGGTTCCGACAAGCTGAAACCAATTTTAATCGTCTCTTGTCTGTTAGAGACAGAGTCATGGACACTGAATCTATCTGGAAACCTAAAGGTGACCATTGTCTGAGGAATCAAAGAACTTTTTGGTAAATTGATACTCCAACCATGTCTTTGAAGAAACAACACTAGTTGATTCATGTGACATTCTGCAGAATGTAAAGACTGAGCTAGTACCAAGATATTGTCCAAATAAGGAAATACTGCAAAACCCTGTTCTCTGATTACAGAGAGTAGGGCACCGAGAACCTTCGAAAAGAATCTTGGAGCTTTCGGTAGGCCAAACGGAAGATCGACAAATTGTTAATGCTTGTCTAGAAAAGAGAATCTCAGAAACTGATAATGGTCTGGATGAATCGGAATATGAAGATAAGCATCCTGTAAGTCTATTGTGGACATATAATGCCCTTGCTGAATATGGGATTTAACGATATTAATTGTGATATATTTGAATAATCCCTGCACCATTGGTTCAGCTTACAAAGCTGGAGAGGTCTCATATGAAAATGAGCAAAGGGGATTGCGTCTGATGCTGCAGTCATGAGACCTAAAACTTCCATGCACATAGCCATTGAAGGGAATGACTGAGACTGAAGGTTCCGACAAGCTGAAACTAATTTTAATCATCTCTTGTCTGTTAGAGACAGAGTCATGGACACTGAATCTATCTGGAAACCTAAAAAGGTGATCCTTGTCTGCGGAATCAAAGAACTTTTTGGTAAATTGATACTCCAACCATGTCTTTGAAGAAACAACACTAGTTGATTCATGTGACATTCTGCAGAATGTAAAGACTGAGCTAGTACCAAGATATCGTCCAAATAGGGAAATACCGCAATACCCCGTTCTCTGATTACAGAGAGTAGGGCACCGAGAACCTTCCAAAAGATTCTAGGAGCTTTCGCTAGGCCAAACGGAAGATCGACAAATTGGTAATGCTTGTCTAGAAAAGAGACTCTCAGAAACTGATAATGGTCTGGATGAATCGGAATATGAAGGTAAGCATCCTGTAAGTCTATTGTGGACATATAATGCCCTTGCTGAATATGGGATTTAAGGATATTAATTGTGATATCTTTGTATAATCCCTGCACCATTGGTTCAGCTTACAAAGCTGCAGAGGTCTCATATGAAAATGAGCAAAGGGGATCGCGTCCGATGCTGCAGTCATGAGACCTAAAACTTCCATGCACATAGCCAAAGAAGGGAATGACTGAGACTGAAGGTTCCGACAAGCTGAAACCAATTTTAATTGTCTCTTGTCTGTTAGAGACAGAGTCATGGACACTGAATCTATCTGGAAACCTAACAAGGTGACCCTTGTCTGAGGAATCAAATAACTTTTTGGTAAATTGATAATCCAACCATGTCTTTGAAGAAACAACACTAGTTGATTCATGTGACATTCTGCAGAATTTAAAGACTGAGCTAGTACCAAGATATCATCCAAATAAGGAAATACCACAATACCCCGTTCTCTGATTACAGAGAGTAGGGCACCGAGCACCTTCAAAAAGATTCTTGGAGCTTTCGCTAGGCCAAACGGAAGAGCGACAAATTGGTAATGCTTGTCTAGAAAAGAGACTCTCAGAAACTGATAATGGTCTGGATGAATCAAAATATGAAGATAAGCAGCTTGTAAGTCTATTGTGGACATATAATGCCCTTGCTGAACAAAAGGCAGAATAGTCCTTATAGTCACCATTTTGAAAGTTGGCACTCTTACATAACGATTCAAAATTTTCAGATCCAGAAATGGCCTGAAAGAATTTTCTTTCTTTGGGACAATGAATAGATTTGAATAAAACCCAGACCCTGTTCCTGAAACAGAACTGGTATGATTGATTACCCCTGAAAGCTCCAGGTCTGAAACACACTTCAGAAAAGCTTGAGCCTTTACTGGATTTACTGGGATGCATGAGAGAAAAAACCTTCTCACAGGAGGTCTTACTCTGAATTCTTTTCTGTACCCTTGAGAGACAATACTCTGAATCCAATGATTTTGGAACGAATCTGCACAAATGTTTTGGAAGAATCTTAAGCTGAGCTGGAATGAGGGCCGCACCTTCATGCAGACTTGGGGGCTGGCTTTGGTTTCTTAAATGGTTTGGTTTTACTCCAACTTGAAGAAGGTTTCCAATTGGAACCAGATTCTTTGGGGGAAGGATTAGGTTTATGTTCCTTATTTTGTCGAAAGGAACAAAAGTGGTTAGAAGCTTAAGATTTACCCTTAGGGCTTTTTTCCTGAGGCAAAAAACTCCCTTCCCCACAGTGACAGTTGAAATAATCAAATCCAACTGAGAACCAAATAACTTATTACCTTGGAAAGAAAGAGATAGTAATCAAGACTTAGATACCATGTCAGCATTCCAATATTTAAGCCACAAAGCTCTTCTAGCTAAAATAGCTAAAGACATGGATTTAACATCAATTTTGATGATATCAAAAATGGCATCACAAATAAAATGATTAGCATGTTAAAGCAAGCGAACAATGCTAGACAAATCAGGATTCGTTTCCAGCCAACCCAGTACTGAAACAGTTATCAATAGGTAATGGAATATGAGAGTATATCGTCGATCTGAATAAGGGAGGTAGGTGATGAATCTCTATGACCGATAACAGAGAACCTATGAAATAGATCTCCTATGAGGAAAACCATTGCATTCAATAGGTGATACTCCCTTCACAACCCTCTGACATTCGCTGTACTCTGAGAGGAATCGGGCTTCAAAATGCTAAGAAGCGCATATCAACGTAGAATCTAAGCACAAACTTACTTCACCACCTCCATAGGAGGCAAAGTTTGTAAAAATTAATTGTGGGTGTGGTGAGGGTGTATTTATAGGCATTTTCAGGTTTGGGAAACTTTGCCCCTCCTGGTAGGATTGTATATCCCATACGTCACTAGCTCATGGACTCTTGCCAATTACATAAAAGAAATCATAATTGCGCTCACACATTTAATTTCAACTTTTAAAATGATCAATCCTTCTGATTAAAATGATCAATCCTTCTGATGCACACAAACACCCGCAATAAACCTGATATTGCTAGCCCGTAAACACCCGCAATAAACCTGATATTGCTTGCCCGTAACTGTTAGCATGCCACTCATAATCTGTTTATTGTTCTTAGCGCACAATTATAATGTTGGTAGTTGTCAGCATCTTTGTAGTAATTACCATTACAATTTGATTTGAATTGGGTACCTAAGAATCAATCTAGCAATATAGGTAGGGCACTCAACTATGAATATATTTTGATAAATAGTAGAATTCAACAATATGGAAAATAAATAATATACTTAAAAATGCAAAAGCAATGTGCTGGATTTTAATAAAAACAATTATATTTTCAACTAAATTACAGAGAAATCATTTTTATTTTACAAAGTCATATTTATCAGTTGTTGATACTTGAAGATAATTATTTAAATATTTGTTATCAGTAATAATGCCACTGCATATAAGTAATAATACCACTGCATACATTTCAAATATTTATGTGGTAACACTTTATGTAAAAGGATATGCTTTTGAATTCTCCAAATAGTACATAATATAGCTTATATTTAAGTGATCGCTTGATGGGCTTGGACTGAGGACATAGCAATGCATACATCAAAAATGCATTACAGATGAAAGATTGTGTAATTAGATTCAGGTCATCTTATTTGTGCTGGACTTTAAAAGTTGATCCAAAGGTCATGGATTGAAATTGATTAAGTATTAGTTTAAATATAAATCAAGGGAATTGTTTTCACAGTGAGTTGCTGAAATGGCCTACTAGTGAGACTTTATCAATACACCAGCATATAAATAGTCTAGAATGCACTTGAGCTGGTAAGACATCAATAGTTATAGCTTTTAAACATAGAACTGTAATTAGAATATTCAAGTATTGCTGGTACATTCAACAAGATTGATCACTATAATGAGCATTGCATTTTCATTGCAAGGTATATATAGTGTGTGTGTAAGAGATGAAGGGAGAGAGAGAGTGTGTGTGTTGTGTTTGAATATTGCAGATGTATATTTGTTTGCATCTATAAGATAATTATTTTTTTGGATCTTATATATCTTCAGAGACTGAATTAATGGAGGACAGATAGCTCAGCATGTTAATGCACTGTTACTGAGCTCTGTAGCAACCTGATGGTTGCAGGTTCGATCCCCGGCGAGGTCCACTCAGCCTTTCATCCTTCAGAGGTCGATAAAATGAGCAGTGCCTTGAGACCCTTACAGGCGATGAGCTTTACAATTACCAAACACAATCTATCTTGAATCTTGCAATTTACTCTACACTAGCAGTTGGTACAAATCTCTACACTTATAAAGTAAATAATTCAGCATTTCTTACCAGATTATCAATACTTACTAGAACAACAATCACATATCAAATTATATATAGTTAAGAAACTAAAAAAAAAAAAAGATGGGACATAACAGTTGAATTTAAAATTAATTAGCAAAAACTTTTTCAATCCAATAAGAAAAGGCAGGGAAGTTTCACATTTAAAGGACACAAAATACCTTGTAAATTGTTTAGTTCAATAAGAAAAGCTGTGGAATTCCAGATTTAAAGGGAATCTAAACGCCTTGTATTTCAATATTTCTGTTTTCTTGCTATAGATTAACATATTAGACAAGTGGAAACATTTTTAAAATACATTAACATTTTCTTGTTTGCTGAATTTATTTTTCAATAGCCAAACTCCACTCACAAATTGTCTTATTTGGAGGATCCCATCTGGACTAATTTCTCTATTGGGTAATCATAGCCACAGTCATTATGCTGGTATAAACTACGTTCTTTTTCATTTATCTACTAAAGCTGATTAGGGGAAAATGTGGCAGGAAGAAGAAGGGACTGTATCCTGATAATTAGAAAATGAGCAACATTCAGAGGTAAATTACATGGAATTACATGGAAAGTTGGCAAAATCAACAATGAAACTATATTGTTAAGTTGTTTTGCTACTAATAAGTAAACATTTTATATGAAAATCTCAAGATGGTTAGTGTCCTTTTTAGCACTAGATTGATGGAAAGTGTATTAAATGGAAAACAAGCCCTTAATCTCTCTTCTATCTCTACAAAAATGTACCATATATGGCCTAGTTTCCATTGAGGTGGTAACCTGTGGAAACTGGTGATAAAAACTTTATCTCCATTAAAGTCTATGGAGAATTTTTATGTTACCACCAGTTTCCAAACTTTACCACCTCAATTGAAACAAGCCCTATATTTCTAAATGAATTGCTTTTGGGTACATTTGTAGTAATGTTTGTTCTATATCGCATGGAGGGCAGAATGTAAAGTTTCACACTTCTGAGTGCTAAAACCAGAATATATGTGTGTGTTAACACTGTTTTAAAGGGATATGGTATTTGAGAAGGTGTTTGAATTGGAAGGTCTCTAACATGTGTGTGTGTATGTATATATATATATATATATATATATATATATATATATATATATATATATATGTATATATTTTTTTATTTATGTACATAGAATCATATATATATATATATACATACAAATATACACACACATATATATACTGTATCTATCTATCTATTATCTATCTATCTATCTATCTATCTATCTATCTATCTATCTATATATATATATATATATATATATATATATATATACATATTGTATGTAGAACATGCCAGTCCATACCACTAACTGGGTTATGTTTAGAGGATATCAGGAAAAAACTGGAAAATATTAAGATAAATAAAACTCCAAGCCTAGATGGAATACACCCAATGGTGTTAAGGGAATTTAGCACTGTTATAGACAAACCTTTACTCTTAATTTTTCAAGACTCATTATCCTCAGGCATGGTACCCCAGAATTGGCATAAAGCTGATATGGTGCCACTCTTCAAAAAAGGTAAGCAGGGATGATCAAGGAAGCTATAGACCAGTTAGTCTGACATAAATAGTGGGGAAGATATTTGAAGGGATTATAAGGGATTATATTGATGAACATATTTGTGTAAACAAGATTATGAGTTCTAATCAGCATGGCTTTAGGAGAAATAGATCATGTCAAACTAATCTAATTAGATTCTATGAGGAAGTAAGTAAAAATATAGATAAAGGGGAATCAGCTGATGTGATATACTTTTTTTTTTTGCAAAGGCATTTGATACAGTGCCACATGAGAGATTAATGCACAAAATTAAGGGACTGGGAATAGCTAAAATCGTTAGCTCATGGATAAATAACTGGATAAAAGATAGGGAGCAACGAGTAGTAGTAAATGGATCATACTCAGATTGGATAAAGGTAATCAGTGGCGTCCCCCAGGAATCAGTACTGGGCCCTGTTCTTTTTAATATTTTTATAAATGACTTGGAGCAAGGATTAAATAGCGACATCTCTATTTTTGCAGATGATACTAAGTTAAGTAAGGTCATTAGGTCAGAGCAGGATGAACTCTCATTACAAAGGGATTTGCTAAAATTAGAACTATGGGCAAGTGAATGGAAAATGAGATTTAATATGGAAAAATGCAAGGTTCTACATTCTGGAAGTAAAAATAAGCAGGCTACGTATTTTTTAAATGGGACAAGACTTAGCCAAACACAGAAAGAAAGGGATTTGGGAGTAGTAATAGATAACAAGCTAAATATGGGTGCACAATGCAGGGCAGCAGCTTCAAAGGCTAATAAGATACTAGCATGTATTAAAAGAGGCATTGATTCAAGGGAGGAAAGCATAATTCTGTCATTATATAAAGCCCTGGTAAGACCTCACCTTGAGTTTGGAGTGCAGTTCTGGGGACCGATTGCTAAAAAAAATATTGCAGAACTAGAAAAAGTTCAGAGAAGGGCCACAAAGCTAATAAGGGGATTGGAGAAATTAACCTATGAAGAGAGGCTAGCCAAACTGGGTCTGTTTTCTTTAGAAAAAAGGTGCTTGAGAGGTGACATGATTACTTTGTATAAATATATTCAAGGCCCATATACAGAGATGGCAGAAGCTCTGTTTATTCCAAGAAAATTGTTTCTGACAAGAGGTCATAATTTAAGGTTGGAGGAAAAGAGCAATAAAATTGTGGAACTCATCAAAGGAGGTGGTGAATGCCAATACCATAGATACATTTAAAAATAGTCTGGATAAATTTCTGTATATAAACAAAATTCATGGATATGATTGCTAGTATTAAATGGGTCACCTTTTAATGGGATTATTTAAGCTTAACTGGAGCTTTTTGTAAGTATTTTAGATTTGTATAGGTTGAACTCAACTTCAGTCTTTTTTCAACCTTATCTACTATGTTACTATCGTTGAGTCCTTCCCAGTTATACACCTTGTCATAGACCATATCCCTTTAATACATTTTTGTAAACATTTATATTATTATTATTATTATTATCCGGTATTTGTGGAGCGCCAACAGATTCTGCAGTGCTATAAACATAGTCGGTATACAGGATAACATTTATAGAGATCAAATGGGTAGAGGGCCCTGCCAAGAGTTGCACTGTTGTAGTTGGCTCTTATGAAGGCGATCTGCAAATAGCTGGGCTCAAAGCCTTAGATTCTAAGGGGTTCAAGGGGAAAGCAATGGAGTTAGGAAAGGTTAGTGTAGGTTGTCTGCATCTCTGAATAGTAGAGTCTTTAGGGAGCAGTTGAAGTTGTTAAAACTAGGGGAGAGTGTTGTGGAGTGAGGCAGGGAGTTCCACAAGATGGGGGCCAGTCTGGAGAAGTCCTGTAAACGGGAATTTGACAAAGTAACAAGAGAGGAGGAGAGGAGGAGATTGTGAGCAGAGTGAATAGGACTGGAGGGAGAGTATCTGGAGGCAAGGTCTGAAATGTAGGGGGGAGCAGTGTAGTTGAGGGATTTGTATGTCAGAGTGAGGATTTTGTGTTTAATCCTGAAGGCAAGAGGAAGCCAGTGAAGGGATTGGCAAAGAGTTGCAGCAGATGAAGAGCGACATGTAAGGAAGATGAGCCTGGCAGAGGATTGCATTATGGATTGTAAAGAAGGTAGATGGCAGCTAGGTAGACCAGAGAGGATGGAGTTGCAGTAGTCAAGGCGGGAAAGGATGAGAGAGTGGATTCAAATATTAGTTGTGTCTTGTGTAAGGAAATGTCTCATTTTAGAGATGTTTTTAAGGTGAAAGCGGCAGGCTTTAGCCAAGGACTGAATGTGAGGAGTGAAGGAAATGTCTGAGTCAAGTGGGACCCCAAGACATCGGGCATGTAAGTAGGGGTAATGATGGAATTATCAACAGTTATAGAAAATTGGGGGGGTGGATATTTTGGAAGAAGGTGGAAAAATAAGGAGTTTAGTTTTGGAGAGATGTAGCTTATGGTAGCGAGAGGACATCCAAGTTCAGATATGAGAAAGACAGTGAGTGACACGGGTTAGTAAGGAAGAAGGTAGGTCTGGTGCAGAGAGGTAGATTTGAGTGTCATCGGCATACAAATGTTCTTAAAACCAATGGGACTTTATTAAGGAACCTAATGATGATGTGTAGATTGAAAAGAGAAGGGGACAGAGTACAGAGCCTTGAGGTACCACAACAGAAAGTGGTAACGGGGCAGAGGATGCTCCGGAGAAGACTACACTAAAGGTACGGTTAGATAGATAGGAAGAGAACCACAAGAGAGCTGTGTTGCAGATGATGAAGGATTAGAGGGTTTGGAGCAAAAAAGGGTGGTCAACAGTGTCAAAGGCTGCAGACAGATCAAGGAGGATAAGCAGAGAGAAGTTGCCTTTGGATTTTGCTGTAAGTAGATCGTTGGTAACCTTGACAATTGCTGTTTCTGTGGAGTGATGGGGACAAAATCCAGATTGCAGTGGGTCAAGAAGAGAGTTTAGAGTAAGGAAATGGGATAGATGTGCATATACTAGCTTTTCGAGGAGTTGTGAGGCAAGAGGGAGTAGGGAAATAGTGCGGTGGTTGGATGGGGAGGTTGGATCGATGGAAGGTTTTTTGAGGCTAGGTGTGACCAGTGCATGTTTTAGAGATGAGGGAAATATACCAGTGCTGAGGGAGAGGTTGAAAATGTGTGTGAGTATGGGGGTAAGGGTAGAAGAGAGGGAGAAGAGTAGCTGTGAGGGGATGGGGTCAAGGGGACAGGGGACAGGTAGTGAGGTAGGAGGACAGTATAAGGACAGAGACTTCTTCCTCAGTGGCAAAAGAGCTAAATTTATGGGTATTTGGGTTTTGGATGATTGTGAGCTTTTGAGGGGGTGGGAAATTGGTAGTATGTAAAGCGCTGATTTAATTTCTGATGGAGTCAATTTTGTTATTGAAGTGGCTGGAAAAATCTGGAGCTGAGAGAGAAGTTTTATTAGGAGGTGGGGTGGGTGGAGAAGAGTATTGAATGTGGAAAACAGATGTTTTGGGTTAGAGGAACGAGTAGAGATAAGATTAAAGAAGTATTTTTACTTATAAAGATTAAGGGCAGAATAGTAGGAGTTCAAGATGAGTTGAAGATGTAGTGAAGAAAGTCAGCTGAACTACGAGATTTTCTCCAGTGTCGCTCAGCAGTACAGGACCATCTGCATAGGTATTGTGTCAGAGGAGTATACCAGGGCTAAGGATGAGAGTGTGGTTTCTGAGCTATGGTAGGAGGGGCCAGATTGTCAATGACCGATCTAAATGTGGAGTTATAGTGGCAGATAGATTGGTTAGGGCATGAGAAGGTGCTAATGGATGAGAGGAGAGGCTCGAGAGAGCTAGCAAGCTGTTGCTGATCTAATGACTTAGTGCTTTTGTGAAGTTTGGTGTGAGGGGTAGAGGGATGGGGAGTTGTATGGAGGGAAGTGATGTTGCAAGTTAGGAGATGATGGTCAGAAAAAAGAAAAGGGAGTTTGTGAAATTTGAGCATCGATAGCTGAAAAACAGCTATCAATAGCTAAAAACCAGATCAAGGGAGTGACCATCTTTGTGAGTGGGAGAGTCAGTCCATTGTGACAGGCCAAAAGAGGAAGAGAGTTGCAGAAGTTGTTTTGCAGATAAGGCAGTGGGATTGTCAAGAGGGATGATGAAATCACCAAACATGAGGGCAGGCGTGTCTGAGCAAAGGAAATAAGGAAGCCAGGCAGCAAAGTGATCTAAAAATTGAGTTGGGGAGCCAGGGGGTCGATATATGACTGTAACATGTATAGAGAGGGGAGAAAATAAATGAATCATGTGTGCTTCAAATGAAGAAAATGTGTGGGAAGAGAAGGGCTGTATTTGTTGAAAGGTGCAATGAGAGGAAAGTAAAAAAACACCAATGAGCCTATCGGATTGAACTTCAATCTGATTGGCTGTTTGCATCAGCCAATCAGATTTTTCCTACCTTAATTCCGATTGGCTTATAGAATCCTATCAGCCAATCGGAATTCGAGGGATACCATCTTGGATAACGTCATTTAAAGGACCAGGCATTCGTTGTTAGTCAGTCGGCCAGGAAGGATGCTCCGCGCCGGAGGTGTTGAAGATGGAGCCGCTCCTCATCGGATGGATGAAGATAGAAGATGCCGATTGGATGAAGATATCTGCCGGTCCGGATGTCCTCTTCTGCCTGGATAGGATGAAGACTTCTGCCGGTCTCGATGTGCTCTTCGGGCCCATCGGATGAAGACTTCAGCCCGGCTTGGTGAAGACGACTCAAGGTAGGGAGATCTTCAAGGGGTAGTGTTAGGTTTATTTAAGGGGGGTTTGGGTGGGTTAGAGTAGGGGTATGTGGGCTGTGGGTTTTAATGTTGGGGGGGTTGTATTTTTTTTTACAGGTTAAAGAGCTGATTACATTGGGGCAATGCCCCACAAAAAGCCATTTTAAGGGCTGGTAAAAGAGCTGATTACTTTGTAATGTACAATAGGGTAGGGACTTTTATTATTTTTTTTAATTTTTATTTTATTAGGGGGCTTAGATTAGGTGTAATTAGTTTAAAATTCTTGTAATATTTTTTTTTCCCTGTAATTTAGTGTTTGTTTGTTTTTTGTAATTTAGTTTAGTTTATTTAATTGTATTTAATTGTAGGTAATTGTAGTTAATTTATTTAATTAATTTAATGATAGTGTAGGGTTAGGTTTAATTGTAACTTAGGTTAGGTTTTATTTTACAGGTAATTTTGTATTTATTTTAGCTAGGTAGTTATTAAATAGTTAATAACTATTTAATAACTATTGTACCTAGTTGAAATAAATACAAAGTTATCTGTAAAATAAAAATAAATCCTAAAATAGCTACAATGTAATTATTAATTACATTGTAGCTATCTTATGGTTTATTTTACAGGTAAGTATTTAGTTTTAAATAGGATTAATTTATTTAATAAGAGTAATATTATTTATATTAATTTAATTAATATTTAAATTAATAGGGTGTTAGGGTTAGTGTTAGACTTCGGTTTAGCAGTTAATAATTTTATTATAGTGGTGGCGGTGTATTGGGGAGAGGATAGGAGTTAATCAATTTATTATAGGTGGCGGCGGTATAGGGGGGGCAGGATAGGGGTTAATAGGTATTATGTAGGTGGTGCAGGGTCCGGGAGCGGCGGTTTAGGGGTTCAACAATTGATTTAGTTGCGGCGGGGTCCGGGATCCGCAGGATAGGGGTTAATAAGTTTATGTAGGTGGCGGCGGTATAGGGGGCGGCAGATTAGGGGTTAATATGTATATTGTAGGTGGCGGCGGGGTCAGGGAGCGGCGGTTTAGGGGTTAACATGTTTATTATATTTGCGGCGGGGTTCGGGAGCGGCGGTTTAGGGGTTAATAACTTTATTTAGTTGCGGCGGTGTAGGGGGGGCAGATTAGGGGTGTTTAGACTCGGGGTACATGTAAGGGTGTTAGGTGCAGACATCTCCCATAGGAATCAATTGGATATTGGGCAGCAGCGAACATGAGCTTTCGCTATGGTCAGACTCCCATTGATTCCTATGGGATCCGCCTCCTCCAGGACGGCGGATTGAAATCCAGGTACGCTGGCCCGGAATAGTGGCGAGCATACCTGGTAGTAGTTTGATAACTACCAAAAGTAGTCAGATTGTGCCGAACTTGCATTCGGAACATCTGTAGTGATGTAAGCATCGATCTGTGTCGGACTGAGTCTGGCGGATCGAAGCTTACGTCACTAAATTCTACTTTTGCCGGGCAGTAGTGGTTGATAACTAAGGCGAATCAGCCTCGCCACAAATACACTGCGGAATTCCAGCGTATTTGCGGTTGACGGCTTGATAACTAGAGGCCTTTGAGTTCACAGGGATTTAGGCAGCAGATGAATGCAGAGACACATTTCACGTACCAAAGGAGAGACTTAAGAGTACAATTCACACAGAAAACAAGGATTTTGGCAGGGGTTGAATGCAGAATTCAATTCATGTACCTAAAAGCAAAAGAGAGAGAGTAGGTTAACTTACTGTAGCGAGCATTCCTTAGCAGTTTGTTAGTTAATAAGCAGCAGTGTGGTGATTATTGAGTTCAATTCTTGTGTATTTCTTTTGCCCAATTGTTAATGTCTCACTTATAAATGTTCACTTAAGAGATGTAAACATATGATGTTACAATACTGCTATATAACCTGCATTGCTAACCCCTTATTTCAATAATTAGCTTACAGGTGGTGAGAGTCAATGATCCATTACTCCTGGGAATTCCCAAAGCCCATAGACTCTAAAAAAATACTCCCACCTCACTGGCAACTCCATCTTATCTTTGCCTCCACTGGAGTTGGTTGAAGAATGAATATGTGCATTTTATTATTCAGTGAGAGGTGTTCTCAGACTCAGTTAAAGCCCATTTTCCCTCATAGTACATAGATTGTTAGAGTGATGTATCTGGAGTATTAATAGTGGATTTAGTCCCAAGCCTTTCACACAGACTTGTCTTTTGCTTCCTTCTGTTGGTTCATCTAAATACTCCTATTCTAGATCCTCTTTTTTAATTTTATATTTGGAATTCTATAAGCCTGTTAGGTTATTATTATATATATGTTTTATATATGTATATGATATTGAGACATTTATATATATTTTTAGGTAATTTCCTGTTATTATTAAGTACTTATAATTTTGCATCATGTTTTTGGCTGCATAGATTTTATATGATGCCAGTTTCACATGTGCCTCCTTTCTTATGTACACTATTTAGATAACAGGTAAACTATATTCTGCTGCATCTCTGTTTTTTTATAAGTTCTTTTCAAAAGGAAGAAAGTGTTTCCTTTTCTTTAACCCCTTCGCGATCGAGGACGTGCCAGGAACGCCCTACAAAAAATACCCTTAACTACCAAGGACGTTCCAATCACATCCTCAGGGGTTTCAAGTGGTTGGAAGCGATCCTGATCACTTTCAGATGCTTTCAAGATATTGCTGTGATGCCTTGATATTGAGGCATTACTGTAATACCTTTTTTTGGCACACCGATGCTGAGAGGGCCAATCTGTAGACCTCTTTGCATAGGTCAGCAATGGTGCTGATCGTTGGTGGGTGGGAGCAGCTGCAGGGAGGTGGGTGAGTGGACCATCGCTGGTGAACTTCCAGTCAGCAGTGTCAGATCAGTCCCCAGTGCATGCGGGAGTGCACACAGGGGCAGGGGGCGGGTGCGCGCATGTTACCGCGATCTGCACTTATGTGCATTTGAAGTCTTCTTGGGAGCGGGTGGTGGGAGCAGCTGTTGGGAGAGGGAGGGGAGCAGCTGTTGGGAGAGGGAGGGGAGAAATTGTATTTTAAAAGGAATCTGGGAGGGGGGATTGAGGGGGGCAGCTACACTACAGAAAAATAAATATTAATATTAGTAATAGGCAAACTATTTTGAAAGTGGGTAGTACACAAAATGGCACCAAATAGTGAGAGGGGGGAGGGTTAGAGAGCTGTTTGGGGGGGGGGGGGCTCAGGGAGGTTGGGTGGTAAGGGGGGGATAAAAAAAACTAAAACAAACTTAGTTTGGGAGGGATCAGGGGGTGGGGTGTGGCAGGTGGGAGGCTGATCTCTACACAGTAGATGTGTGGTGCGCAGCTGCAATTAGTGGCCTTCTAATGACCAAAAAGCAATGCTAAAGCCATATATGTCTGCTATTTCTGAACAAAGGGGATCCCAGAGAGGCATTTACAACCATTTGTGCCATGATTGCACAAGTTATTTGTAAATAATTTCAGTGTGAAACCTAATGTTTGTGAAAAAGTGAAAACATTTTTATTTGATGGCATTTGGCGGTGAAATGGTGGCATGAAATATACCGAAATGGGCCTAGATCAATACTTGTCTACTACACTACACTAAAGCTAAAATTAACCCTACAAGCTCCCTAATTAACCCCTTCACTGCTGGGCATAATAGCAGCCTTCTAATTACCAAAAAACAACACCAAAGCCATATATGTCTGCTATTTCTGAACAAAGGGGATCCCAGAGAAGCATTTACAACCATTTGTGCCATAATTGCAAAAGCTGTTTATTTGAGTAGCCGTGTTAGTCCAGAGATTTAGATATCAAAATAACAAGAGTATTGCTTTGAGCAAATATACTTTTTTATTGGACTAACTATACATTTATAAGATGACAAGCTTTTAGAAGAATGTCTTTCTTTTTCAAGTCTCAAGCAATACTGACCAATTCAATGGAATTTACAGATTATATATTAAAACATAGGATGGCTAAAAAGACAGAAAGTGTTACAGAGGTCTGAATGCAGGGGGATGAGGGGGTGTTGTAAAAATAATGAGGGGGGTTTAGGAGTCAGAGGCAGACAGTGTCAGTAAAGGATAACAGACAGGGGAAATATATGGTTATGCACAAAGCATATACTGACATAAAGTTATATATCAACATAGAATCAATATGTATAAAGATGTAAAATTAGGTATACAGGGGAATATAAGATAGTCAAAAAAGGAAAAAGGAAAGAAAGAAAAAGGCAATAATAATAATGACAAAAGTGTGGACATAGGCCTCTATTTATCAAGCTGTCTACTTACCTGCATTCAACGGCCCCAATACACTCGCCTAAGATCGCCTAACATTGACGCCGCGGACCTGAATACGTTCACCAAATTTATCAAGAAAGCTATCAAAAAGTCGCGCACCAAGTACAGTGTGATGAGCAGCGGACTGTTGTTAACTAACAGTCATCGTCTCACTGCTCTTTGGCTTATTCGCAGCTTTCTTGCTACCCTGTCACTAAGCACCCACACTATACTATACTGTTTTACTTCCTAAAACGCCACTCCTGGAGCCCCCCACAACTAAATAAACGTATTAACCCCTAAACCACCGCTCCCGGACCCTGCCGACACCTACATAAAGTTATTAACCCCTATCCTGCCGATCCCAGACCCCGCCGCAACTAAATAAATTGTTTAACCCCTAAACTGCCGCTCCCGGAGCCCGCCGCCACCTACATTATATATATTAACCCCTATCCTGCCCCCCCTACACCGCCGCCACTATAATAAAGTTATTAACCCCTAAACCTAAGTCTAACCCTAACACCCCCTAACTTAAATATAATTTAAATACATCTAAATAAATATAATTATATTGTAGCTATTTTAGGATTTATTTTTATTTTACAGGCAACTTTGTATTTATTTTAACTAGGTACAATAGTTATTAAATAGTTATTAACTATTTAATAACTACCTAGCTAAAATAAAGACAAAATTACCTGTAAAATAAAACCTAACCTAAGTTACAATTACACCTAACACTACCCTATAATTAAAATAATTACATAAATTAACTACAATTAAATAAAACTAATTACATTTAAATAAAATTAACTAAAGTACAAAAAAACAAACACTAAATTATAGAAAATAAAAAAATTACAAGAATTTTAAACTAATTACACCTACTCTAAACCCCCTAATAAAATAAAAAGCCCCCCAAAATAATAAAATTCCCTACCCTATACTAAATTACAAATAGCCCTTGAAAGGGCCTTTTGAGGGGCATTGTCCCAAAGTAATCAGCTCTTTTTCCCTGAAAAAAAATACAATACCCACCCCAACATTACAACCCACCACCCACACATCCAACCCTACTCTAAAACCCACCCAAACCCCCCTTAAAAAAACCTAACACTAACCCCCTGAAGATCACCCTACCTTGAGCTGTCTTCACCCAGCCGGGCACAAGTGGACCTCCAGAGGGGCAAAAGTCTTCATCTGATCCGGGCAGAAGAGGACATCCAGACCGGCAGAAGTCTTTATCCAGGCGGCATTTTCTATCTTCAATCCACCCAACACGGAGCATCCTCTTCCATCGACGTCCTAATGAAGAATGAAGGTTCATTTAAATGTCGTCATCCAAGATGGCTTCCCTTGAATTCAGATTAGCTGATAGGATCCTATCAGCCAATTGGAATTAAGGTAGGAAAAATCCTATTGGCTGATCCAATCAGTCAATAGGATTGAGCTTGCATTCTATTGGCTGTTCCAATCAGCCAATAGAATGCAAGCTCAACTCTATTGGCTGATTGGCGGGCTCCGGGTACAGCGGTTTAGGGGTTAAACAATTTATTTAGTTGCGGTGGGGTCCGGGATCGGCAGGATAGGGGTTAATAACTTTATGTAGGTGTCAGCAGGGTCCGGGAGCGGCGGTTTAGGGGTTAATACGTTTATTTAGTTGTGGGGGGTGGAGGGACATTTTAGGGGGTAAAACAGTATAGTATAGTGTGGATGCTTAGTGATTGGAACAGCCAATAGAATGTAAGCTCAATCCTATTGGCTGATTGGATCAGCCAATAGGATTTTTCCTACCTTAATTCCGATTGGCTGATAGAATCTTATCAGCCAATTGGAATTCAAGGGACGCCATCTTGGATGATGTAATTTAAAGGAACCTTCATTCTTCATTAGGACGTCGATGGAAGAGGATGCTCCGCATCGGATGGATTGAAGATGGACCCGCTCCGCTCTGGATGGATGAAGATAGAAGATGCCGCCTGGATAAAGACTTCTGCCGGTCTGGATGTCCTCTTCTGCCTGGATTGGATGAAGACTTCTGCCCCTCTGGAGGTCCACTTGTGCCCGGCTGGGTGAAGACGGCTCAAGGTAGGGTGATATTCAAGGGGGTAGTTTTAGGTTTTTTTAAGGGGGGATTGGGTGGGTTTTAGAGTAGGGATGGGTGTGTGGGTGGTAGGTTTTAATGTTGGGGGGTTGTATTTCATTTTTTACAGGTAAAAGAGCTGATTACTTTGGGGCAATGCCCCACAAAAGTCCCTTTTAAGGGCTATTTGTAATTTAGTATAGGGTATCGAATTTTAATATTTTGGGGGGATTTTTTATTTTATTAGGGGGCTTAGATTAGGTGTAATTAGTTTAAAATTCTTGTATTTTTTATTTTCTGTAATTTATTGTGTTTTTTGTACTTTAGTTTATTTATTTGTATTTAATTGTAGGTAATTGTAGTTAATTAATTTAATTTATTTAATTGTAGTGTTAGGTGTAATTGTAACTTAAGTTAGGATTTATTTTACAGGTACTTTTGTATTTATTTTCGCTAGGTAGTTATTAAATAGTTAATAACTATTTAATAACTATTGTACCTAGTTAAAATAAATACAAAGTTGCCTGTAAAATAAAAATAAATCCTAAAATAGCTACAATGTAACTATTAGTTATATTGTAGCTATCTTAGGGTTTAATTTATAGGTAAGTATTTAGTTTTAAATAGGAATAATTTAGTTAATAATAGTAAATTTATTTAGATTAATTTAAATAATATTTAAGTTAGGGGGGGTGTTAGGGTTAGGGTTAGACTTAGGTTTAGGGGTTAATAAAATTAATATAGTGGCGGCTGTGTAGGGGGTAGATTAGGGGTTAATAAATATAATGTAGGTGGCGGCGGTGTAGGGGGCAGATTAGGGGTTAATAAACATAATGTAGGTGGCGGCGGGGTCCGGGAGCGGCCGTTTAGGGGTTAATAAGTTTATTAGAGTGGCGGTGGGCTCCGGGAGTGGCAGTTTAGGGGTTAATAAGTTTATTAGAGTGGTGGTGGGCTCCAGGAGTGGCGGTTTAGGGGTTAATAAGTTTATTAGAGTGGCGGTGGGCTCCAGGAGCGGTGGTTTAGGGGTTAATAATTATAATGAAGGTGGCGGCGGTGTAGGGGGGGGGCAGATAAGGGGTGTTTAGACTGGGGGTACATGTTAGGCTGTTAGGTGTAGACATTTCCCATAGGAATCAATGGGATATCGGGCAGCAGCGAACATAAGCTTTCGCTGCTGTCAGACTCCCATTGATTCCTATAGCATCCGCCGCCTCCAGGGCGGCGGATTGAAAACCAGTTATGCTGGGCTGGAAAAGTGCCGAGCGTAGCTGGTAGGATCTTGATAACTTCCAAAAGTAGTCAGATTGTGCCGAACTTGCGTTTGGAACATCTGGAGTGATGTAACCATCGATCTGTGTCGGACTGAGTCTGGCGGATCGTATGTTACGTCACTGAATTCTACTTTTGCCAGTCTCTAACCTTTGATAACTAAGGTGAATCAGGCTTGCCACAAATACGCTGTGGAATTCCAGCATATTTGTGGTTGACAGCTTGATAAATAGAGGCCATTGGCTTAACTGCATACCTATGGATAGAGAGTGTGGAATATACAATGTAATTGACTACAGTATATGAAAGTACATTACAAAAAATTTGAGTCCACATTTAGTCCAGAATTTAGCAAGTTGAAGGGCATTATCATTTTAATTTCAAAGGTTTTTCTTTCCATGGTGTTTTTGAAGTTGCTTCTGAGAATCTTGATTTTGAGGTTTTGGATGGAGTGGTCAGGTTGGGTGAAATGGTGACCAACAGGGGTACAGTATTTTGTTTTAGAGTGGTTTTTGATTGAGTGTCTGTGTAAGTTCATCCGAAGGTGCAGTTTTGGGCTTGTTTCTCCAATATAACATCCCACTTCACATGCAGTGCAATGTATCATGTGAACCACATTTGCAGATATACATTAATATGCCCCTTTAATGTTATAGGATTGACTCTTGTGATTAGCTGTGCTGCTTTCAATAATGTGTAGACATAGCTTGCAGAGTGCTTTGTTGCAGCACTTGGTTCCATTCTTAGTGATCTTTTAATCAAGGGAGAGCTTTCTGTGGACCAGTTTCTGTTTTAGGTTGGGTCATTGTCTGAGTGCCAGGATAGAGGGTTTTGAAAAGATTTTTGAGTGTGGGATCCTCTAAGAGTAGTGGCTGTAAGTCTTATAGGTACGCAGGTAAGCCTATGTCCACACTTTTGTCATTATTATTATTGTCTTTTTCTTTCTTTCCTTTCTCCTACAAACTCCCTACAAGCTCCCTAATTAACCCCTTCACTGATGGGCACACTACACATGCGGTGAGCAGCGAAATTTAGCGGCCTTCTAATTACCAAAAAACAACGCCAAAGCCATATATGTTTGCTATTTATGAACAAAGGGGATCCCAGAGAAGCATTTACAACCATTTGTGCCATAATTGCAGAAGCTGTAAATAATTTCAGTGAGAAACCTAAAGTTTGTAAAAAAGTTTGTGAAAAAGTAAACGTGTTTTTTTATTTGACGGCATTTGGCGGTAAAATGGTGGCATGAAATATATCAAAATGGGCCTAGATTAATACTTTGTGTTGTCTATTAAAAAAAAATATCATGTCAAGAGATATTCAAGGATTCCTGACAGATATCAGTATTCAAATGTAAATATCGCTAATTTTGAAAAAAAAATGGTTTGAAAATAACAAAGTGCTACTTGTATTTATTGCCCTATAACTTTAAAAAAAAGCAAACAACGTAAAAATTAGGTATTTCTAAACTTAGGACAAAATTTAGAAACTATTTAGCATGGGTGTTTTTTGGTGGTTGTAGATGTGTAACAGAAGTTAGAAAAACTGTGTTTTTTATTTTTTCATCATATTTTATATTATTTTATAGTAAATTATAAGATATGATGAAAATAAAATATCTTTAGAAATTCCAGTTAATGACGAGAAAAACGGTATATAATATGTGTGGGTACAGTAAATGAGTAAGAGGAAAATTTACAGCTAAACACAAACACCGCAGAAAATTGAAAAGTGGTCTGGTCACGAAGGGGTTAAAGCTTTTTTTGTAATCGGTATATTATAGTATAGCTGTTTGCTTGTATTTTCTGCTCTAAGGATATTACTGCTCCTTCTGTTGTTTTTGCAGGAGAATCCTACCGAATCCTGGAATCTATGATCTTATTCTGTCTAGTTGGGTTTAGTGTTTCTAGTCATGAAGCTGCTATGTTCTCAGAGGAAGATATTTGGTTATGTTGACCAAGATCTACCTCTGTTCATGAGTCTGAAATATATACTTACTAGTCCTAAAGCCCGTTCACACGGGCCATTTTTTGCAGTACAGCGGTCCCATCCCTTGCGCTCTCTCACCCCTCTCTTTTGCGCTCTCTCTCTCCCCCTCTCTTTTGCGCTCTCTCCCCCCCTCTCTTTTGCGCTCTCTCCCTCTCTTTTGCGCTCTCTCTCTCCCTCTCTTTCCCCTCTCTTTTGCGCTCTCTCTCTCCCCTCTCTTTTGCGCTCTCTCTCCCCCTCTCTTTTGTGCTCTCTCACCCCCTCTCTTTTGTGCTCTCTCTCCCCTTTCTTTTGTGCTCTCTCCCCTCTCTTTTGTGCTCTCTCTCCCCCTTCTCTTTTGCGCTCTCTCTCCCCCTCTCTTTTGCGCTCTTACCCCCTCCCTTTTGCACTCTCTGTCTCCCTCCCTCCCTCTCATTCGCACTCTCTCTCCCCCTCTCTTTTGTGCTCTCCCCCTCTCTTTTGCAGTCTCTCTCCCTTTCTTTATCCCCCCTCTTCTGCTCTTTCTCTCCCCTCTCTTTTGTGCTCTCTCCCTCTCTCTTTTGCTCTCTCTCTCCCCCTATCTTTTGCGCTCTCTCCCCCTCTCTTTTGCTCTCTCTCTCCCCCCTCTCTTTTGCTCTCTCTCTCCCCCCTCTCTTTTGCTCTCTCTCTCCCCCTCTCTTTTGCGCTCTCTCTCCCCCTCTCTTTTGAGCTCTCTCTCTCCCCCTCTCTTTTGTGATCTCTCTCTCCCCCTCTCTTTTGCGCTCTCTCTCCCCCTCGCTTTTGCGTTATCTCTCTCCCCCTCTCCTTTGCGCTCTCTCTCTCCCTCTCCTTTGCCCTCTCTCTCTCTCCCCCTCTCTTGTGTGCTCTCTCCCCCTCTCTTTTGTGCTCTCTCTCTCCCCCTCTCTTTTGCCCTCTCTCCCCCTCTCTTGTGTGCTCTCTCCCCCTCTCTTGTGTGCTCTCTCCCCCTCTCTTGTGCGCTCTCTCTCCCCCTCTCTTTTGCGCTCTCTCTCTCCCCCTCTCTTTTGTGCTCTCTCTCTCCCCCTCTCTTTTGCGCTCTCTCTCCCCTTCTCTTTTGCGTTATCTCTGTCCCCCTCTCTTTTGCGCTCTCTCTCCCCCTCTCATTTGCGCTCTCTCTCTCCCCCTCTCTTTTGTGCTCTCTCTCCCCCTCTCTTTTGCGTTATCTCTCTCCCCCTCTCCTTTGCGCTCTCTCTCTCCCTCTCTTTTGCCCTCTCTCTCTCCCCCTCTCTTGGGTGCTCTCTCCCCCTCTCTTTTGTGCTCTCTCTCTCCCCCTCTCTTTTGCGCTCTCTCTCTCCCCCTCTCTTTTGCGCTCTCTCTCTCCCCCTCTCTTTTGCCCTCTCTCTCCCCCTCTCTTTTGCGCTCTCTCTCCCTCTCTTTTGCGCTCTCTCTCCCCCTCTCTTTTGCGCTCTCTCTTTTGTGCTCTCTCTCCCCCCCTCTCTTTTGCGCTCTCTCCCCCTCTCTTTTGCACTCTCTCTCTCCCCCTCTCTTTTGTGCTCTCTCCCCCTCTCTTTTGTGCTCTCTCCCCCTCTCTTTTGCGCTCTCTCCCCCTCTCTCTCCCCTCTCTTTTGTGCTCTCTCTCCCCCCTCTCTTTTGCGTTCTCTCTCTCCCCCTCTCTTTTGTGCTCTGTCTCTCTTCCATCTCTTTTGCGCTCTCTCTCCCCTCTCTTTTGCGCTCTCTCTCCCCCTCTCTTTTGCGCTCTTCCCCCCTCTCTTTTGCGCTCTCTTTCTCCCCCCTCTCTTTTGCACTCTCTCTCCCCCCTCTCTTTTGCACTCTCCCCCTCTCTCTTTTGCGCTCTCTCCCCTCTCTTTTGCTGTTACTCTCCCTTTCTTTATCCCCCTCTTCTGCTCTCTCTCCCCCTCTCTTTTGCGCTCTCTCTCCCCCCTCTCTTTTGTGCTCTCTCTCTACCCCCTCTCTTTTGCTCTCTCTCACTCCCCCTCTCTTTTGCGCTCTCTCTCCCCCCTTTCTTTTGCGCTCTCTCTCCCCCCTTTCTTTTGAGCTCTCTCCCCCTCTCTTTTGCGCTCTTTCCCCCCTCTCTTTTGTGCTCTCTTTCTCCCCCCTCTCTTTTGCACTCTCTCTCCCCCTCTCTTTTGTGCTCTCCCCCTCTCTTTTGCTGTTTCTCTCCCTTTCTTTATCCCCCTCTTCTGCTCTCTCTCTCCCCCTCTCTTTTGTGCTCTCTCCCCCTCTCTTTTGAGCTCTCTCACTCCCCTCTCTTTTGCGCTCTCTCTCCCCCTCTCTTTTGCGCTCTCTCCCCCTCTCTTTTGTGCTATCTCCTTCTCTCTTTTGCACTCTCTCTCTCCCCCTCTCTCTCCCCTCTCTATTGCTGTCTATATCCCTCACTTTCTCTCCCTCTATTTTGTGCTCTCTCCCCCCTCTCTTTTGTGCTCTCTCTCTCCCCCTCTCTTTTGCACTCTTTCTCTCCCCCTCTCTTTTGCGCTCTCTCCCCCCCCCCCTCTCTTTTGCGCTCTCTCTCTACCCCCTCTCTTTTGCGCTCTCTCTCCCCCTTTCTTTTGTGCTCTCTCTCCCCCTCTCTTTTGCACTCTCTCTCCCCCTCTCTTTTGCGCTCTCTCCCCCCTCTTTTGCACTCTCTCCCCATCTCTTTTGCGCTCTCTCCCCCTCTCTTTTGCGCTCTCTCTCTACCCCTCTCTTTTGCGCTCTCTCTCTACCCCTTCTCTCTCTCCCCCTCTTTTTTGTGCTCTCCCTCCCCCCTTTCTATTGCGCTCTATCTTCCCCCTCTCTTTTGCGCTCTCTCCCCCCTCTTTTGCGCTCTCTCCCCCCTCTTTTGCGCTCTCTCCCCCTCTCTTTTGTGCTCTCTCTCCCCCCTCTCTTTTGCTCTCTCTCTCTCCCCCTCTCTTTTGTGCTCTCTCTCCCCATCTCTTTTGCTCTCTCTCTCTCCCCTTTCTTTTGCACTCTTTCTCCCCCCTTTCTTTTGCGCTCTCTCTTCCCCCTTTCTTTTGCGCTCTCTCCCCCCTCTCTTTTGCGCTCTCTCCCCCCTCTTTTGTGCTCTCTCCCCCTCTCTTTTGTGCTCTCTCTCCCCCCTCTATTTTGCGCTCTCTCTCCCCCCTCTCTTTTGCGCTCACTTGGCCTTTTATATAATAGGATTTGTTTAAATTAAGTATATTCGTTCTCTTTTTAAAGGAACCTTATTTTCTTTAGAGGTTAAGGTAAAAAAGTAGATGTGGATTAGCCGGTTTAGTGTTTAAATCCTGTTTTTATTACTATGGTGATTGTTCATCCAGGCGGCGTCTTCAATCTTCATCCATCCGGAGCGGAGTGGAGCCATCTTCAAAGGAGCCGACGCGGAGCCATCCTCTTCAACCGACGACTGAACGACGAATGAAGGTTCCTTTAAGGGACGTCATCCAAGATGGCGTCCCTCGAATTCCGATTGGCTGATAGGATTCTATCAGCCAATCAGCCAATTGGAATTAAGGTAGGAAAAATCTGATTGGCTGATTGAATCAGCCAAACAGATTGAAGTTCAATCCGATTGGCTGATCCAATGAGCCAATCGGATTGAACTTCATTCTGATTGGCTGATTATTTTGCAAGAAGTTTCTTTTGTTCATCCTACTGAATCAGTTGTCTTTACAGATGCATGTATTTCAGGATTAGGGGCCTTCTGGGGGTCTCAGAGAATACAAGGGTTTTTTGGTTTCCTGGGGGGCGAGGTTTTTGAACTCTGTGCAGATTTCAGAGTCCTTCGGAGTTGGCCTCTGTTGGAAAGAGAAGTTTTATTTATGTTTTTCTATGTTTCAGCAGTAGCATATGTCCATCATCAAGGGGAAACTCTCAGTTCCATGGCCATGAGGGAAGTATTGTGAATTATTTCCTAGGCAAAAGTTAATTGTTATTTCATTTCTGCGGTTCATATTCCTGAAATCAACAACTGTGAAACTTTTCTCAGTTGTTAGTCTTGGCATCCAGGAGAGTTGTCTCTATATCTGGATATCATCTATCAGATAGTTGATCTTTGGGGTCTTCCAGAGATAGATCTGATAGTCTTTTGTTTCATTCTTTGACTTGCCAGGTACTGTTTAAGGTCCATTTATTCTCAAGCAGTGTTCGTGGAGTCTTAGGTAGTTTTTTGGTCATTTAGACTAACATGTTTTTCCCACCTCTGTTTTTTCTTCCAGGGTATTTACCTAATCTGTTAGAGGGAGTGTCTGTGTTTCTATCTGCTCCAATTTGGTCTTGCAGTTTTTTGTTTTTTTAGTTCAGATGTCTGGTTGCCCTTTTTTGGGTCTCTTCCTTTGTAGGTCTTAAGGTCTAGTTTTTCATGCAGGTCTCAAATCTCTAAGTCTGATGGCATGTAGTTTTAATGAATAGTTGCTATGCAGAGGGGGTTCTCTGATTCTGATATTGAGACTGATGCAGGTTTGTGAGTTTTATTATAGGGTTTAGAAGACCTTTATTTTCTGATGTAACGATCATGGTTTTTTTTTCCCCCTGACATTCTTTTAGAATTGCTAGTATTTTTTTGCAGTTTCTGCAGGATAATTTGGATATGGGTTCATCTGCAAGCTCTTTGTGAAGGGTCAGATTTCAGCTCTTTCAGTTCTATCGCTTTCAGCTCTTTCAGTTCTATCGCTTTGGAAGATTGCTAATCCTTCAGATATTCATAGCTTTGTTCTAGTTTTGGCTAGAATTTAGTCTATTATTAACCAAATTTCTCTTTCTTGGAGTCTTTATTTGGTTGGTTTTACAGGCTTTTCTTTTTGAGCCAATGCATTAGGTTTTGCTTATGTTGCCTGTTTTTCTGCTAGAAAGGGTTTTCTGAGTTACCTTCTCTTTTATGTGATTTTCCTTAACTTATTATTTATAGGATAAGTAATTCTTAGGACTAGATTTGTTATCTTTCCTAGTGTTCTCTCTTCTGTATGTATTAGACAGAAATTTATTGTTTAGGAGTTAAACACCTAGATTACGAATTTTGCGTTCGTGCTTTAACACTGAAAAAATGGCCATTTCAGTGTTAAAACCGGACTGCAGCCATTACGAGTCTTGTCGGTATAGCTGTACTGCAAGCATTTTAGCCTGTAATGCAACGTCAGTCCCACACTCAAAAAAATTATGTTTTTACATGGGATTTCCATAGCGCTGCCATTACAAGTTTTGTGGTGAGGCTAAAATGCTTGCATTACAACCTATACCGACATGATCCGTTTCGCAATCTGAGACCAGTAATTATGAGTTTTATGCAACAAAACTGTTACACAAAACTCATAACTAAAATGTTACAAAGTACACTAGCACCCATAAAGTTCCTATTAACCTCTAAACCGAGGCCCTCCTGCATCGCAAACACTATAATAAACTTAATAACTCCTAATCTGCCACTCCCGACATCGCCAGCACTAATATAATTTATTAACTCCTATTCCGCCATTGCCCAACATCGCCACCACTATAATAAAGTTATTAACCCCTATTTCCCCGCACCTCAACATCGCCCACACTATAATGAAGATATTAACTCCTATTCTGCTGCTCCTTGACATCGCCGCCACTAAATACATTTATTAACCCCTAAACCTCTGCCCTCTCACATCACTGCCACTAAAAAAACCTATTAACCCCTAAACCAACAGCCCCCCACATTGCAAAAAACTAAATTAAACTATTGACCCTAAACCTAACAACCCCCTGACTTTAAATTAAAATTACAAGATCCCTATCTTAAAATAAATAAAAACTTACCTGTGAAATTAAAAAAAACTACATTTAAACTATAAATTAAACTAATATTACTATTATACTAAAATTAAAATAACTATCAATTACATAAATTAAATTACACATTAAAAAACCCTAACACTACTAAATAAATTAAATCTACAATTACAAAAAATAAAAATAATAAATTACAAAAAATAATAAATACTAAATTACAAAAAATAACAAACACTAAATTACGAAAAATAACAAATGAAATTATCCAAAATAAAAACAATTACATCTAATCTAATAGCCCTATAAAAATAAAAAGTCCCCCACAAATAAAAAAACCCTAGCCTACAATAAACTACAAATAGCCTTTAAAAGGGCCTTTTGTAGGGCATTGCCCTAAAGAAATCAGCTCTTTTACCTGGAAAAAATACAAAGACCCCCAACAGTAAAACCCACCAGCCAACAAACCCCCCAAAATAAAACAAACCTAGCTCTAACAAAAATCTAAGCTATCCATTGCCCTGAAAAGGGCATTTGTATGGGCTTTGCCCTTAAAAGGGCATTCAGCTCTTTTTCTCGCCCTGAAAAGGGCATTCAGCTCTTTTAAGAAAAGCCTAAACCCTAATCTAAAAAAAAAAAAAAAAAAAAAATTTTTTTTAAAAAAGCCTAAAACTAAACCCCGTCGATTTACTTACAGTTTCTGAAGTCCGGACATCCAGGCAGCAAAGTCTTCATCCAGGCAGCATCTTCTATCTTTATCCATATGGCATCTTCTATCTTCATCCTGGCGGCACAGAGCGTGTTCATCTTGAAGACATCCGGCATGGAGCATCCTCTTCATACGGTCGTCGTCATATACTGAATCTTCAATGCAAGTTCAAATTAGCCAATAGGATGAGAACTACTGAAATTCTATTGGCTGATTTGAATAGCTAACAGAAACACATTCACATACATAAAGAAATTTACAAGCATATGTATGTCTAGGTTAACCCCTTTAGGACAAGGCCATTTTTCAATTTCTTTCCCTTAAGGACCAGGGCTATTTTTACATTTCTGCAGTGTTTGGCCTAGATTTGGAGTTCGGCGGTAAAAGGGCTGTTAACGCTCCGCAGGCTTTTTTCTGGCCGCACCATAAATTTAACTCTGGTATCGAGAGTTTAAACAAATGCTGCGTTAGGCTCCAAAAAAGGAGCGTAGAGCATTTTTACCGCAAATGCAACTCTCGATACCAGAGTTGCTTACGGACGCGGCCGGCCTCAAAAACGTGCTCGTGCACGATTCTCCCATAGGAAACAATGGGGCTGTTTGAGCTGAAAAAAAACCTAACACCTGCAAAAAAGCAGCGTTCAGCTCCTAACGCAGCCCCATTGTTTCCTATGGGGAAACACTTCCTACGTCTGCACCTAACACTCTAACATGTACCCCGAGTCTAAACACCCCTAGCCTTACACTTATTAACCCCTAATCTGCCGCCCCCGCTATCGCTGACCCCTGCATATTATTTTTAACCCCTAATCTGCCGCTCCGTAAACCGCCGCAACCTACGTTATCCCTATGTACCCCTAATCTGCTGCCCTAACATCGCCGACCCCTATATTATATTTATTAACCCCTAATCTGCCCCCCTCAATGTCGCCGACACCTGCCTACACTTATTAACTCCTAATCTGCCGAGCGGACCTGAGCGCTACTATAATAAAGTTATTAACCCCTAATCCGCCTCACTAACCCTATCATAAATAGTATTAACCCCTAATCTGCCCTCCCTAACATCGCCGACACCTACCTTCAATTATTAACCCCTAATCTGCCGAGCGGACCTCACCGCTACTATAATAAATGTATTAACCCCTAAAGCTAAATCTAACCCTAACACCCCCCTAAATTAAATATAATTTACATCTAACGAAATAAATTAACTCTTATTAAATAACTTATTCCTATTTAAAGCTAAATACTTACCTGTAAAATAAATCCTAATATAGCTACAATATAAATTATAATTATATTAGAGCTATTTTAGGATTAATATTTATTTTACAGGCAACTTTTTAATTATTTTAACCAGGTACAATAGCTATTAAATAGTTAAGAAATATTTAATAGTTACCTAGTTAAAATAATAACAAATTTACCTGTAAAATAAATCCTAACCTAAGATATAATTAAACCTAACACTACCCTATCAATAAATTAATTAAATAAACTACCTACAATTACCTACAATTAACCTAACACTACACTATCAATACATTAATTAAACACAATTCCTACAAAAAAATACAATTAAATAAACTAGCTAAAGTACAAAAAATAAAAAATAACTAAGTTACAAAAAATAATAAAATATTTACAAACATAAGAAAAATATTACAACAATTTTAAACTAATTACACCTACTCTAAGCCCCCTAATAAAATAACAAAGCCCCCCAAAATAAAAAATTCCCTACCCTATTCTAAATTAAAAAAGTTACAAGCTCTTTTACCTTACCAGCCCTGAACAGGGCCCTTTGCGGGGCATGCCCCAAGGATTTCAGCTCTTTTGCCTGTAAAAAAAAACATACCATACCCCCCCCCAACATTACAACCCACCACCCACATACCCCTAATCTAACCCCCTCTTTTGTGCTCTCTCCCCCTCTCTTTTGTGCTCTCTCTCCCCCCTCTATTTTGCGCTCTCTCTCCCCCCTCTCTTTTGCGCTCACTTGGCCTTTTATATAATAGGATTTGTTTAAATTAAGTATATTCGTTCTCTTTTTAAAGGAACCTTATTTTCTTTAGAGGTTAAGGTAAAAAAGTAGATGTGGATTAGCCGGTTTAGTGTTTAAATCCTGTTTTTATTACTATGGTGATTGTTCATCCAGGCGGCGTCTTCAATCTTCATCCATCCGGAGCGGAGTGGAGCCATCTTCAAAGGAGCCGACGCGGAGCCATCCTCTTCAACCAACGACTGAACGACGAATGAAGGTTCCTTTAAGGGACGTCATCCAAGATGGCGTCCCTCGAATTCCGATTGGCTGATAGGATTCTATCAGCCAATCAGCCAATTGGAATTAAGGTAGGAAAAATCTGATTGGCTGATTGAATCAGCCAAACAGATTGAAGTTCAATCCGATTGGCTGATCCAATGAGCCAATCGGATTGAACTTCATTCTGATTGGCTGATTATTTTGCAAGAAGTTTCTTTTGTTCATCCTACTGAATCAGTTGTCTTTACAGATGCATGTATTTCAGGATTAGGGGCCTTCTGGGGGTCTCAGAGAATACAAGGGTTTTTTGGTTTCCTGGGGGGCGAGGTTTTTGAACTCTGTGCAGATTTCAGAGTCCTTCGGAGTTGGCCTCTGTTGGAAAGAGAAGTTTTATTTATGTTTTTCTATGTTTCAGCAGTAGCATATGTCCATCATCAAGGGGAAACTCTCAGTTCCATGGCCATGAGGGAAGTATTGTGAATTATTTCCTAGGCAAAAGTTAATTGTTATTTCATTTCTGCGGTTCATATTCCTGAAATCAACAACTGTGAAACTTTTCTCAGTTGTTAGTCTTGGCATCCAGGAGAGTTGTCTCTATATCTGGATATCATCTATCAGATAGTTGATCTTTGGGGTCTTCCAGAGATAGATCTGATAGTCTTTTGTTTCATTCTTTGACTTGCCAGGTACTGTTTAAGGTCCATTTATTCTCAAGCAGTGTTCGTGGAGTCTTAGGTAGTTTTTTGGTCATTTAGACTAACATGTTTTTCCCACCTCTGTTTTTTCTTCCAGGGTATTTACCTAATCTGTTAGAGGGAGTGTCTGTGTTTCTATCTGCTCCAATTTGGTCTTGCAGTTTTTTGTTTTTTTAGTTCAGATGTCTGGTTGCCCTTTTTTGGGTCTCTTCCTTTGTAGGTCTTAAGGTCTAGTTTTTCATGCAGGTCTCAAATCTCTAAGTCTGATGGCATGTAGTTTTAATGAATAGTTGCTATGCAGAGGGGGTTCTCTGATTCTGATATTGAGACTGATGCAGGTTTGTGAGTTTTATTATAGGGTTTAGAAGACCTTTATTTTCTGATGTAACGATCATGGTTTTTTTTCCCCCTGACATTCTTTTAGAATTGCTAGTATTTTTTTGCAGTTTCTGCAGGATAATTTGGATATGGGTTCATCTGCAAGCTCTTTGTGAAGGGTCAGATTTCAGCTCTTTCAGTTCTATCGCTTTCAGCTCTTTCAGTTCTATCGCTTTGGAAGATTGCTAATCCTTCAGATATTCATAGCTTTGTTCTAGTTTTGGCTAGAATTTAGTCTATTATTAACCAAATTTCTCTTTCTTGGAGTCTTTATTTGGTTGGTTTTACAGGCTTTTCTTTTTGAGCCAATGCATTAGGTTTTGCTTATGTTGCCTGTTTTTCTGCTAGAAAGGGTTTTCTGAGTTACCTTCTCTTTTATGTGATTTTCCTTAACTTATTATTTATAGGATAAGTAATTCTTAGGACTAGATTTGTTATCTTTCCTAGTGTTCTCTCTTCTGTATGTATTAGACAGAAATTTATTGTTTAGGAGTTAAACACCTAGATTACGAATTTTGCGTTCGTGCTTTAACACTGAAAAAATGGCCATTTCAGTGTTAAAACCGGACTGCAGCCATTACGAGTCTTGTCGGTATAGCTGTACTGCAAGCATTTTAGCCTGTAATGTAACGTCAGTCCCGCACTCAAAAAAATTATGTTTTTACATGGGATTTCCATAGCGCTGCCATTACAAGTTTTGTGGTGAGGCTAAAATGCTTGCATTACAACCTATACCGACATGATCCGTTTCGCAATCTGAGACCAGTAATTATGAGTTTTATGCAACAAAACTGTTACACAAAACTCATAACTAAAATGTTACAAAGTACACTAGCACCCATAAAGTTCCTATTAACCTCTAAACCGAGGCCCTCCTGCATCGCAAACACTATAATAAACTTAATAACTCCTAATCTGCCACTCCCGACATCGCCAGCACTAATATAATTTATTAACTCCTATTCCGCCATTGCCCAACATCGCCACCACTATAATAAAGTTATTAACCCCTATTTCCCCGCACCTCAACATCGCCCACACTATAATGAAGATATTAACTCCTATTCTGCTGCTCCTTGACATCGCCGCCACTAAATACATTTATTAACCCCTAAACCTCTGCCCTCTCACATCACTGCCACTAAAAAAACCTATTAACCCCTAAACCAACAGCCCCCCACATTGCAAAAAACTAAATTAAACTATTGACCCTAAACCTAACAACCCCCTTACTTTAAATTAAAATTACAAGATCCCTATCTTAAAATAAATAAAAACTTACCTGTGAAATTAAAAAAAACTACATTTAAACTATAAATTAAACTAATATTACTATTATACTAAAATTAAAATAACTATCAATTACATAAATTAAATTACACATTAAAAAACCCTAACACTACTAAATAAATTAAATCTACAATTACAAAAAATAAAAATAATAAATTACAAAAAATAATAAATACTAAATTACAAAAAATAACAAACACTAAATTACGAAAAATAACAAATGAAATTATCCAAAATAAAAACAATTACATCTAATCTAATAGCCCTATAAAAATAAAAAGTCCCCCACAAATAAAAAAACCCTAGCCTACAATAAACTACAAATAGCCTTTAAAAGGGCCTTTTGTAGGGCATTGCCCTAAAGAAATCAGCTCTTTTACCTGGAAAAAATACAAAGACCCCCAACAGTAAAACCCACCAGCCAACAAACCCCCCAAAATAAAACAAACCTAGCTCTAACAAAAATCTAAGCTATCCATTGCCCTGAAAAGGGCATTTGTATGGGCTTTGCCCTTAAAAGGGCATTCAGCTCTTTTTCTCGCCCTGAAAAGGGCATTCAGCTCTTTTAAGAAAAGCCTAAACCCTAATCTAAAAAAAAAAAAAAAAAAAATTTTTTTTAAAAAAGCCTAAAACTAAACCCCGTCGATTTACTTACAGTTTCTGAAGTCCGGACATCCAGGCAGCAAAGTCTTCATCCAGGCAGCATCTTCTATCTTTATCCATATGGCATCTTCTATCTTCATCCTGGCGGCACAGAGCGTGTTCATCTTGAAGACATCCGGCATGGAGCATCCTCTTCATACGGTCGTCGTCATATACTGAATCTTCAATGCAAGTTCAAATTAGCCAATAGGATGAGAACTACTGAAATTCTATTGGCTGATTTGAATAGCTAACAGAAACACATTCACATACATAAAGAAATTTACAAGCATATGTATGTCTAGGTTAACCCCTTTAGGACAAGGCCATTTTTCAATTTCTTTCCCTTAAGGACCAGGGCTATTTTTACATTTCTGCAGTGTTTGGCCTAGATTTGGAGTTCGGCGGTAAAAGGGCTGTTAACGCTCCGCAGGCTTTTTTCTGGCCGCACCATAAATTTAACTCTGGTATCGAGAGTTTAAACAAATGCTGCGTTAGGCTCCAAAAAAGGAGCGTAGAGCATTTTTACCGCAAATGCAACTCTCGATACCAGAGTTGCTTACGGACGCGGCCGGCCTCAAAAACGTGCTCGTGCACGATTCTCCCATAGGAAACAATGGGGCTGTTTGAGCTGAAAAAAAACCTAACACCTGCAAAAAAGCAGCGTTCAGCTCCTAACGCAGCCCCATTGTTTCCTATGGGGAAACACTTCCTACGTCTGCACCTAACACTCTAACATGTACCCCGAGTCTAAACACCCCTAGCCTTACACTTATTAACCCCTAATCTGCCGCCCCCGCTATCGCTGACCCCTGCATATTATTTTTAACCCCTAATCTGCCGCTCCGTAAACCGCCGCAACCTACGTTATCCCTATGTACCCCTAATCTGCTGCCCTAACATCGCCGACCCCTATATTATATTTATTAACCCCTAATCTGCCCCCCTCAATGTCGCCGACACCTGCCTACACTTATTAACTCCTAATCTGCCGAGCGGACCTGAGCGCTACTATAATAAAGTTATTAACCCCTAATCCGCCTCACTAACCCTATCATAAATAGTATTAACCCCTAATCTGCCCTCCCTAACATCGCCGACACCTACCTTCAATTATTAACCCCTAATCTGCCGAGCGGACCTCACCGCTACTATAATAAATGTATTAACCCCTAAAGCTAAATCTAACCCTAACACCCCCCTAAGTTAAATATAATTTACATCTAACGAAATAAATTAACTCTTATTAAATAACTTATTCCTATTTAAAGCTAAATACTTACCTGTAAAATAAATCCTAATATAGCTACAATATAAATTATAATTATATTAGAGCTATTTTAGGATTAATATTTATTTTACAGGCAACTTTTTAATTATTTTAACCAGGTACAATAGCTATTAAATAGTTAAGAACTATTTAATAGTTACCTAGTTAAAATAATAACAAATTTACCTGTAAAATAAATCCTAACCTAAGATATAATTAAACCTAACACTACCCTATCAATAAATTAATTAAATAAACTACCTACAATTACCTACAATTAACCTAACACTACACTATCAATACATTAATTAAACACAATTCCTACAAATAAATACAATTAAATAAACTAGCTAAAGTACAAAAAATAAAAAATAACTAAGTTACAAAAAATAATAAAATATTTACAAACATAAGAAAAATATTACAACAATTTTAAACTAATTACACCTACTCTAAGCCCCCTAATAAAATAACAAAGCCCCCCAAAATAAAAAATTCCCTACCCTATTCTAAATTAAAAAAGTTACAAGCTCTTTTACCTTACCAGCCCTGAACAGGGCCCTTTGCGGGGCATGCCCCAAGGATTTCAGCTCTTTTGCCTGTAAAAAAAAACATACCATACCCCCCCCCAACATTACAACCCACCACCCACATACCCCTAATCTAACCCCCTCTTTTGTGCTCTCTCCCCCTCTCTTTTGTGCTCTCTCTCCCCCCTCTATTTTGCGCTCTCTCTCCCCCCTCTCTTTTGCGCTCACTTGGCCTTTTATATAATAGGATTTGTTTAAATTAAGTATATTCGTTCTCTTTTTAAAGGAACCTTATTTTCTTTAGAGGTTAAGGTAAAAAAGTAGATGTGGATTAGCCGGTTTAGTGTTTAAATCCTGTTTTTATTACTATGGTGATTGTTCATCCAGGCGGCGTCTTCAATCTTCATCCATCCGGAGCGGAGTGGAGCCATCTTCAAAGGAGCCGACGCGGAGCCATCCTCTTCAACCAACGACTGAACGACGAATGAAGGTTCCTTTAAGGGACGTCATCCAAGATGGCGTCCCTCGAATTCCGATTGGCTGATAGGATTCTATCAGCCAATCAGCCAATTGGAATTAAGGTAGGAAAAATCTGATTGGCTGATTGAATCAGCCAAACAGATTGAAGTTCAATCCGATTGGCTGATCCAATGAGCCAATCGGATTGAACTTCATTCTGATTGGCTGATTATTTTGCAAGAAGTTTCTTTTGTTCATCCTACTGAATCAGTTGTCTTTACAGATGCATGTATTTCAGGATTAGGGGCCTTCTGGGGGTCTCAGAGAATACAAGGGTTTTTTGGTTTCCTGGGGGGCGAGGTTTTTGAACTCTGTGCAGATTTCAGAGTCCTTCGGAGTTGGCCTCTGTTGGAAAGAGAAGTTTTATTTATGTTTTTCTATGTTTCAGCAGTAGCATATGTCCATCATCAAGGGGAAACTCTCAGTTCCATGGCCATGAGGGAAGTATTGTGAATTATTTCCTAGGCAAAAGTTAATTGTTATTTCATTTCTGCGGTTCATATTCCTGAAATCAACAACTGTGAAACTTTTCTCAGTTGTTAGTCTTGGCATCCAGGAGAGTTGTCTCTATATCTGGATATCATCTATCAGATAGTTGATCTTTGGGGTCTTCCAGAGATAGATCTGATAGTCTTTTGTTTCATTCTTTGACTTGCCAGGTACTGTTTAAGGTCCATTTATTCTCAAGCAGTGTTCGTGGAGTCTTAGGTAGTTTTTTGGTCATTTAGACTAACATGTTTTTCCCACCTCTGTTTTTTCTTCCAGGGTATTTACCTAATCTGTTAGAGGGAGTGTCTGTGTTTCTATCTGCTCCAATTTGGTCTTGCAGTTTTTTGTTTTTTTAGTTCAGATGTCTGGTTGCCCTTTTTTGGGTCTCTTCCTTTGTAGGTCTTAAGGTCTAGTTTTTCATGCAGGTCTCAAATCTCTAAGTCTGATGGCATGTAGTTTTAATGAATAGTTGCTATGCAGAGGGGGTTCTCTGATTCTGATATTGAGACTGATGCAGGTTTGTGAGTTTTATTATAGGGTTTAGAAGACCTTTATTTTCTGATGTAACGATCATGGTTTTTTTTCCCCCTGACATTCTTTTAGAATTGCTAGTATTTTTTTGCAGTTTCTGCAGGATAATTTGGATATGGGTTCATCTGCAAGCTCTTTGTGAAGGGTCAGATTTCAGCTCTTTCAGTTCTATCGCTTTCAGCTCTTTCAGTTCTATCGCTTTGGAAGATTGCTAATCCTTCAGATATTCATAGCTTTGTTCTAGTTTTGGCTAGAATTTAGTCTATTATTAACCAAATTTCTCTTTCTTGGAGTCTTTATTTGGTTGGTTTTACAGGCTTTTCTTTTTGAGCCAATGCATTAGGTTTTGCTTATGTTGCCTGTTTTTCTGCTAGAAAGGGTTTTCTGAGTTACCTTCTCTTTTATGTGATTTTCCTTAACTTATTATTTATAGGATAAGTAATTCTTAGGACTAGATTTGTTATCTTTCCTAGTGTTCTCTCTTCTGTATGTATTAGACAGAAATTTATTGTTTAGGAGTTAAACACCTAGATTACGAATTTTGCGTTCGTGCTTTAACACTGAAAAAATGGCCATTTCAGTGTTAAAACCGGACTGCAGCCATTACGAGTCTTGTCGGTATAGCTGTACTGCAAGCATTTTAGCCTGTAATGCAACGTCAGTCCCGCACTCAAAAAAATTATGTTTTTACATGGGATTTCCATAGCGCTGCCATTACAAGTTTTGTGGTGAGGCTAAAATGCTTGCATTACAACCTATACCGACATGATCCGTTTCGCAATCTGAGACCAGTAATTATGAGTTTTATGCAACAAAACTGTTACACAAAACTCATAACTAAAATGTTACAAAGTACACTAGCACCCATAAAGTTCCTATTAACCTCTAAACCGAGGCCCTCCTGCATCGCAAACACTATAATAAACTTAATAACTCCTAATCTGCCACTCCCGACATCGCCAGCACTAATATAATTTATTAACTCCTATTCCGCCATTGCCCAACATCGCCACCACTATAATAAAGTTATTAACCCCTATTTCCCCGCACCTCAACATCGCCCACACTATAATGAAGATATTAACTCCTATTCTGCTGCTCCTTGACATCGCCGCCACTAAATACATTTATTAACCCCTAAACCTCTGCCCTCTCACATCACTGCCACTAAAAAAACCTATTAACCCCTAAACCAACAGCCCCCCACATTGCAAAAAACTAAATTAAACTATTGACCCTAAACCTAACAACCCCCTTACTTTAAATTAAAATTACAAGATCCCTATCTTAAAATAAATAAAAACTTACCTGTGAAATTAAAAAAAACTACATTTAAACTATAAATTAAACTAATATTACTATTATACTAAAATTAAAATAACTATCAATTACATAAATTAAATTACACATTAAAAAACCCTAACACTACTAAATAAATTAAATCTACAATTACAAAAAATAAAAATAATAAATTACAAAAAATAATAAATACTAAATTACAAAAAATAACAAACACTAAATTACGAAAAATAACAAATGAAATTATCCAAAATAAAAACAATTACATCTAATCTAATAGCCCTATAAAAATAAAAAGTCCCCCACAAATAAAAAAACCCTAGCCTACAATAAACTACAAATAGCCTTTAAAAGGGCCTTTTGTAGGGCATTGCCCTAAAGAAATCAGCTCTTTTACCTGGAAAAAATACAAAGACCCCCAACAGTAAAACCCACCAGCCAACAAACCCCCCAAAATAAAACAAACCTAGCTCTAACAAAAATCTAAGCTATCCATTGCCCTGAAAAGGGCATTTGTATGGGCTTTGCCCTTAAAAGGGCATTCAGCTCTTTTTCTCGCCCTGAAAAGGGCATTCAGCTCTTTTAAGAAAAGCCTAAACCCTAATCTAAAAAAAAAAAAAAAAAAAATTTTTTTTAAAAAAGCCTAAAACTAAACCCCGTCGATTTACTTACAGTTTCTGAAGTCCGGACATCCAGGCAGCAAAGTCTTCATCCAGGCAGCATCTTCTATCTTTATCCATATGGCATCTTCTATCTTCATCCTGGCGGCACAGAGCGTGTTCATCTTGAAGACATCCGGCATGGAGCATCCTCTTCATACGGTCGTCGTCATATACTGAATCTTCAATGCAAGTTCAAATTAGCCAATAGGATGAGAACTACTGAAATTCTATTGGCTGATTTGAATAGCTAACAGAAACACATTCACATACATAAAGAAATTTACAAGCATATGTATGTCTAGGTTAACCCCTTTAGGACAAGGCCATTTTTCAATTTCTTTCCCTTAAGGACCAGGGCTATTTTTACATTTCTGCAGTGTTTGGCCTAGATTTGGAGTTCGGCGGTAAAAGGGCTGTTAACGCTCCGCAGGCTTTTTTCTGGCCGCACCATAAATTTAACTCTGGTATCGAGAGTTTAAACAAATGCTGCGTTAGGCTCCAAAAAAGGAGCGTAGAGCATTTTTACCGCAAATGCAACTCTCGATACCAGAGTTGCTTACGGACGCGGCCGGCCTCAAAAACGTGCTCGTGCACGATTCTCCCATAGGAAACAATGGGGCTGTTTGAGCTGAAAAAAAACCTAACACCTGCAAAAAAGCAGCGTTCAGCTCCTAACGCAGCCCCATTGTTTCCTATGGGGAAACACTTCCTACGTCTGCACCTAACACTCTAACATGTACCCCGAGTCTAAACACCCCTAGCCTTACACTTATTAACCCCTAATCTGCCGCCCCCGCTATCGCTGACCCCTGCATATTATTTTTAACCCCTAATCTGCCGCTCCGTAAACCGCCGCAACCTACGTTATCCCTATGTACCCCTAATCTGCTGCCCTAACATCGCCGACCCCTATATTATATTTATTAACCCCTAATCTGCCCCCCTCAATGTCGCCGACACCTGCCTACACTTATTAACTCCTAATCTGCCGAGCGGACCTGAGCGCTACTATAATAAAGTTATTAACCCCTAATCCGCCTCACTAACCCTATCATAAATAGTATTAACCCCTAATCTGCCCTCCCTAACATCGCCGACACCTACCTTCAATTATTAACCCCTAATCTGCCGAGCGGACCTCACCGCTACTATAATAAATGTATTAACCCCTAAAGCTAAATCTAACCCTAACACCCCCCTAAGTTAAATATAATTTACATCTAACGAAATAAATTAACTCTTATTAAATAACTTATTCCTATTTAAAGCTAAATACTTACCTGTAAAATAAATCCTAATATAGCTACAATATAAATTATAATTATATTAGAGCTATTTTAGGATTAATATTTATTTTACAGGCAACTTTTTAATTATTTTAACCAGGTACAATAGCTATTAAATAGTTAAGAACTATTTAATAGTTACCTAGTTAAAATAATAACAAATTTACCTGTAAAATAAATCCTAACCTAAGATATAATTAAACCTAACACTACCCTATCAATAAATTAATTAAATAAACTACCTACAATTACCTACAATTAACCTAACACTACACTATCAATACATTAATTAAACACAATTCCTACAAATAAATACAATTAAATAAACTAGCTAAAGTACAAAAAATAAAAAATAACTAAGTTACAAAAAATAATAAAATATTTACAAACATAAGAAAAATATTACAACAATTTTAAACTAATTACACCTACTCTAAGCCCCCTAATAAAATAACAAAGCCCCCCAAAATAAAAAATTCCCTACCCTATTCTAAATTAAAAAAGTTACAAGCTCTTTTACCTTACCAGCCCTGAACAGGGCCCTTTGCGGGGCATGCCCCAAGGATTTCAGCTCTTTTGCCTGTAAAAAAAAACATACCATACCCCCCCCCAACATTACAACCCACCACCCACATACCCCTAATCTAACCCAAACCCCCCTTAAATAAACCTAACACTAAGCCCCTGAAGATCTTCCTACCTTGTCTTCACCATACCAGATTCACCGATCCGTCCTGGCTCCAACATCTTCATCCAACCCAAGCGGGGGTTGGCGATCCATCATCCGGTGCTGAAGAGGTCCAGAAGAGGCTCCAAAGTCTTCCTCCTATCCGGCAAGAAGAGGACATCCGGACCGGCAAACATCTTCTCCAAGCGGCATCTTCAATCTTCTTCCATCCGGTGCGGAGCGGGTCCATCTTGAAGCAGGCGACGCGGATCCATCCTCTTCTTCCGTTGTCTCCCGACGAATGACGGTTCCTTTAAGGGACGTCATCCAAGATGGCGTCCCTCGAATTCCGATTGGCTGATAGGATTCTATCAGCCAATCGGAATTAAGGTAGGAATTTTCTGATTGGCTGATGGAATCAGGCAATCAGAATCAAGTTCAATCCGATTGGCTGATCCAATCAGCCAATCAGATTGAGCTCGCATTCTATTGGCTGTTCCGATCAGCCAATAGAATGCGAGCTCAATCTGATTGGCTGATTGGATCAGCCAATCGGATTGAACTTGATTCTGATTGGCTGATTCCATCAGCCAATCAGAAAATTCCTACCTTAATTCCGATTGGCTGATAGAATCCTATCAGCCAATCGGAATTCGAGGGACGCCATCTTGGATGACGTCCCTTAAAGGAACCGTCATTCGTCGGGAGACAACGGAAGAAGAGGATGGATCCGCGTCGCCTGCTTCAAGATGGACCCGCTCCGCACCGGATGGAAGAAGATTGAAGATGCCGCTTGGAGAAGATGTTTGCTGGTCCGGATGTCCTCTTCTTGCCGGATAGGAGGAAGACTTTGGAGCCTCTTCTGGACCTCTTCAGCACCGGATGATGGATCGCCAACCCCCGCTTGGGTTGGATGAAGATGTTGGAGCCAGGACGGATCGGTGAACCTGGTATGGTGAAGACAAGGTAGGAAGATCTTCAGGGGCTTAGTGTTAGGTTTATTTAAGGGGGGTTTGGGTTAGATTAGGGGTATGTGGGTGGTGGGTTGTAATGTTGGGGGGGGGGTATTGTATTTATTCTTTTACAGGCAAAAGAGCTGAACTTCTTGGGGCATGCCCCGCAAAGGGCCCTGTTCAGGGCTGGTAAGGTAAAAGAGCTTGTAACTTTTTTAATTTAGAATAGGGTAGGGAATTTTTTATTTTGGGGGGCTTTGTTATTTTATTAGGGGGCTTAGAGTAGGTGTAATTAGTTTAAAATTGTTGTAATATTTTTCTTATGTTTGTAAATATTTTTTTATTTTTTGTAACTTAGTTCTTTTTTATTTTTTATACTTTAGTTAGTTTATTTAATTGTATTTATTTGTAGCAATTGTGTTTAATTAATGTATTGATAGTGTAGTGTTAGGTTAATTGTAGGTAATTGTAGGTAGTTTATTTAATTATTTTATTGATAGGGTAGTGTTAGGTTTAATTATATCTTAGGTTAGGATTTATTTTACAGGTAAATTTGTTATTATTTTAACTAGGTAGCTATTAAATAGTTCTTAACTATTTAATAGCTATTGTACCTAGTTAAAATAAATACCAAGTTGCCTGTAAAATAAATATTAATCCTAAAATAGCTATAATATAATTATAATTTATATTGTAGCTATATTAGGGTTTATTTTACAGGTAAGTATTTAGCTTTAAATAGGAATCATTTATTTAATAAGAGTTAATTAATTTCGTTAGATGTAAATTATATTTAACTTAGGGGGGTGTTAGTGTTAGGGTTAGACTTAGCTTTAGGGGTTAATACATTTATTAGAATAGCGGTGAGCTCCGGTCGTCAGATTAGGGGTTAATAATTGATGTTAGGTGTCGGCGATGTTAGGGAGGGCAGATTAGGGGTTAATACTATTTATGATAGGGTTAGTGAGGCGGGTTAGGGGTTAATAACTTTATTATAGTAGCGCTCAGGTCCGCTCGGCAGATTAGGGGTTAATAAGTGTAGGCAGGTGTCGGCGACGTTGAGGGGGGCAGATTAGGGGTTAATAAATATAATATAGGGGTCGGCGGTGTTAGGGGTAGCAGATTAGGGGTACATAGGGATAACGTAGGTGGCGGCGCTTTGCGGTCGGAAGATTAGGGGTTAATTATTTTAAGTAGCTGGCGGCGACGTTGTGGGGGGCAGGTTAGGGGTTAATAAATGTAATACAGGGGTCGGCGGGGTTAGGGGCAGCAGATTAGGGGTACATAAGTATAACGTAGGTGGCGGTCGGCAGATTAGGGGTTAAAAATTTAAATCGAGTGGCGGCGATGTGGGGGGAGCTCGGTTTAGGGGTACATAGGTAGTTTATGGGTGTTAGTGTACTTTAGGGTACAGTAGTTAAGAGCTTTATGAACCGGCGTTAGCCAGAAAGCTCTTAACTCCTGCTATTTTCAGGCGGCTGGAATCTTGTCGTTAGAGCTCTAACGCTCACTTCAGAAACGACTCTAAATACCAGCGTTAGAAAGATCCCATTGAAAAGATAGGATACGCAATTGACGTAAGGGGATCTGCGGTATGGAAAAGTCGCGGCTGAAAAGTGAGCGTTAGACCCTTTAATCACTGACTCCAAATACCAGCGGGCGGCCAAAACCAGCGTTAGGAGCCTCTAACGCTGGTTTTGATGGCTACCGCCGAACTCCAAATCTAGGCCTTTGTGTTTAGCTGTAATTTTCCTCTTACTCATTTACTGTACCAACACATATTATATACCATTTTTCTCGCCAATTAATGGACTTTCTAAAGATACCATTATTTTCATCATATCTTATAATTTTGCATATTTTTTTTTATAAAGTATGATGAAAAAATGGAAAAAAACACACTTTTTCTAACTTTGACCCTAAAAATCTGTTGCACATCTACAACCACCAAAAAACACCCATGCTAAATAGTTTCTAAATTTTGTCCTGAGTTTAGAAATACCCAATGTTTACATGTTCTTTGCTTTTTTTTACAAGTTATAGGGCAATAAATGCAAGTAGCACTTTGCTATTTCCAAACCATTTTTTTTTCCAAATTAGCTATAGTTACATAGGAATACTAATATCTGTCAGGAATCCCTGAATATCCCTTGACATGTATATATTTTGTTTTTAGTAGACAACCCAAAGTATTGATCTAGGCCCATTTTGGTATATTTCATGCCACCATTTCACCTCCAAATGCGATCAAATAAAAAAAAATGTTCACTTTTTCACAAACATTTTCACAAACATTAGGTTTCTCACAGAAATTATTTACAAACAACTTTTTGCAATTTTGGCACAAATGGTTGTAAATGCTTCTCTGGGATCCCCTTTGTTCAGAAATAGCAGACATTTATGGCTGTGGCATTACTTTTTGGTAATTAGAAGGCCACTAAATGCCGCAGTGTACCACATTTGTATTAGGCAAGCAGTGAAGGGATTATTTAGGTAGCTTGTAGGGAGTTTGTAGGGTACATTTTAGCTTTAGGGTAGTGTAGTAGACAACAAAAAGTATTGATCTAGGCCCATTTTGATATATTTCATGCCACCATTTCACCGCCAAATGCAATCAAATAAAAAAAATTGTTAACTTTTTCACTAACTTTGAGTTTCTCACTGAAATTATTTACAAACAGCTTGTGCAATTATGGCACAAATGGTGATAAATGCTTCTCTGGGATCACCTTTGTTCAGAAATAGCAGACATATATGGCTTTGGCATTGCTTTTTGGTAATTAGAAGGCCGCTAAATGCCGCTGCGCACCACACTTGTATTATGCCCAGCAGTGACGGGGTTAATTAGGTAGCTTGTAGGGAGCCTGAAGGGTTAATTTTAGCTTTAGTGTAGAGATCAGCCTCCCACCTGACACATCCCACCCCCTGATCCCTCCCAAACAGCTCTCTTCCCTCCCCCACCCCACAATTGTCCCCGCCATCTTAAGTACTGGCAGAAAGTCTGCCAGTACTAAAATAAAAGGCTTTTTTTTTTTTAAATATATATTCTGCTGTGAAGGATCTCCCCTTAGCCCCCAACCTCCCTGATCCCCCCCAAAGAGCTCTCTAACCCTCCCCCCACTAACTATTTGCCACCATTTTGGATACTGGCAGCTGTCTGCTAGTACCCACTTGCAAACAAAATGTTGTTTTTTAATCTACAAACTACTTTTTCTGCATTGCACCTTCCCCCCTCCATACCCTACCCCCTCCCCCTCCCAGATCCCTTTTGAAAAATATTGCCCCCCCTCCTCTGCCTACCACCACTGTGGCTAGATCGCGATCGTGGGTGCAAGCGTGCATGCGCGCACCTGCCCCTCACCTCCCGCACATGCTCTCGCACGCACCCAACATCAACAACTGCTAACCAGGAATGGAAGTTCCCCAGCGATGGGCCACCCACCCGCCTCCCTGCAATGGCTCCCACCCACCAACGATCTGCACCATCGCTGGCCGATGCCGAGAGGACCACAGAGTGTCTCTCTCTGCATCAGTGTGCAATAAAAAGGTATTGCAGTGATGCCTCAATATTGAGGCATCACGGCAATACCTTGAAAGCGTCTGGAGGCGATCAGGATCGCTTCCAGCCGCTTGAAACCCCTGACGACGTATAGGGTACGTCGCTGGTCTTTTAAAGACCAGTTTGTGTAAGATGTATGCTGTACGACGTGTGTCATTAAGGGGTTAAAGCCTTTGCCTGCCTTTTTTCCTAACACATGAGACCTCATATCTTTGAGCCCTTATAACTTTTTTGTGCAATATTTGTTTTAATATGTTTTTATTATTTACTTTGCAATGTATTTTGATGTGTTTTGTGACACTTATTTTTTTTGCAAAACAATTAATCAGAGCTCTGAGCGAAGATGCTGTGTAAATATATATATATATATATATATATATATATATATATAATTCTTTTTTATTATTCTTTATTTATAAAGCACCAACAGATTCCGCAGCGCTGCCCATGGGTACAAGGATAACAGTACAGTGGAGAAACAATACGATAAGACACAAAATTTTACAGACAAATACAGGGGGAGTTGAGGGCCCTGTTCCCGTGGGAACTTACAATCTAGATGGGTAGGAGGATTGGAAACAGGAGGTGTGGACTGCAGAGGTGAGAATGATATTAGTGAGGAGATAGAGGGCAACTGTTAGTTAGTTGGTTAGTTTGTTAATAAGTCGGGTGATAAGCTTCCCTGAACAGAAAGGTCTTTAGGGAACGTTTAAAGGAGGAGAGGTTAGGGGCAAGTCTGACATCTCGAGGAAGTGCGTTCCAGAGGGTTGGTGCCGCACGAGAGAAGTCCTGTAGTCTAGAATGAGAGGAGGTGATGGTAGAGGATGCAAGAAGCAGGTCGTTGTTGGATCTTAGGGGATGGGTAGGAGTATATTTGTTGATGAGTGAGGACAGGTAGGGTGGGGCAGCATTGGTGAGGGCTTTGTAGGTCAGGGTGAGAATTTTGAATTTAACTCTGTTGTGAATGGGGAGCCAGTGAAGGGACTCACAGAGAGGTGCAGCAGAAACAGAGCGTTGAGAGAGGTGGATTAGTCTGGCGGATGCATTTAGGACGGATTGGAGGGGAGAGAGGCGGGAGAGAGGGAGGCCAGTTAGTAAGTTGTTACAGTAGTCAAGTCGGGAAATTACCAGGGAGTGGATGAGCTGTTTGGTAGTTTCAGCACTCATAAACGGGCGAATTTTGGAGATATTGCGTAGGTGGTTGCGGCAGGATGAAGAGAGCAGTTGGATGTGGCGAATGAAGGACAGATTTGAGTCAAGCGTGACTCCGAGGCAGAGGACTTGGGGTGATGGGGAGATAGTGGTGCCGCCAACAGTGATAGAGAAATTAGAGACGGGAGTGGAGCTAGAGGGGGGAATTAGAAGTAGTTCGGTCTTGGACATATTTATTTTTAGGTGGTGAGAGGCCATCCAGGAAGAAATGCCAGATAAGCAGTCGCTGATGTGACAGTTGACAGAAGGAGAGAGTGCAGGGGTGGAAAGGTAGATCTGGGTATCATCAGCATAGAGGTGATAGCTGAAGCCATAGCTGTTGACAAGTTTACCCAGTGAAGAAGTGTAAATAGAGAAGAGTAGAGGACCCAGGACAGAGCCTTGAGGTACTCCAACAGACAGGGGCAATAGAGAGGAGGAGTCACCAGCAAAAGAGACTGAAAAGGGGGTGACCTTCGCATGTTTGAAGGAGGCAGGGAATGAGCCGGTAGAAAGGGATAGGTTAAATATGTGAGTAAGAGCCGGAGTGAGGGTGGTAGACAGAGGAGGAATTAGATGTGAAGGAATAGGGTCAAGTGGGCAGGTAGTGAGGTGTGAGGAAGACAAAAGGGAAGCCACTTCACTCTCGGTGGTTGGGAGGAGGGTGCAGAGAGTGGCAGAGGGGGTGACTGGGAGCGGAGTTGGGAGATTGCAGGTTTGTGTTGGGATGTTTCCTCGGATTGCAAGTGTTTTATTGAGAAAATAGTCAGCTTGAGCACTGAATGCAGATGAGGGGGGTGGTGCAGGTTGGTAGAGGAGAGAGTTGAAAATAGAGAAGAGCCTTTTAGGGTTTGAGGAGTGAGTGGATATAAGAGAGGAGAAGTAGGTTTGCTTCGCTAAGCGAAGGGCAGAGGTGTAAGAGTAGAGAATGAACTTATAGTGCATGAAATCATGTTCAAAGCGGGATTTCCTCCAGGCACGCTCAGCAGTGCGGGAGCATTTTTGTAGGTGACGCGTTTGTTGGGAGTGCCAGGGTTGGAGCTGACGACGTGGGGCTTTGCGAGGTTGGGGTGGAGCGAGAGTGTCAAGTGCAGCAGAGAGAGTATTGTTATAGTGGGTTATAGCAAGGTCAGGGCAGGATATCGTGGAAGTGTGGGGGAGGCGTAGTTGAATAAGATTGGAGAGTTGGGGAGCGTCCACAGTGTGCAGATTTCTGCTGGTGCGGGGGCGAGAGGGGGAAGTAGGTTTAGTATCTATATTAGGATTAAAGGTGAGCAGATGGTGGTCTGAGATGGGAAATGGGCGACATGCAACATTAGAGAGAGAGCAGAGATAGGAGAATACCAGATCAATTGAGTGTCCTTCGCGGTGGGTAGGGAATAGGGTGGATTGTGACAGGCTGAAGGAGCTAGTGAGTGAGAGAAGTTTAGAGGCAGCAGGGGCAGATGGGTTGTCAATGGGGATGTTGAAGTCCCCTAGAATTAGAGCAGGAGTATTTGTGGAGAGAAAGGAAGGAAGCCAGGCAGCAAAGTTGTCAAGGAATTGGGAAGTTGGTCCAGGGGGGCGATAGATAACTGCCACTCTGAGAGAGAGAGGGGAGAACAGGCGAATGCAGTGCACTTCAAAGGAAGAAAAGGAGAGAGATGGAAATGGGGATAGGTACTGATAGGAGCAGGAGGGGGAGAGTAAGATGCCAACACCGCCACTGTGTCTCTCACCTGGCCTAGGTGTGTGGCTAAAGTGAAGACCACCATGTGTGAGAGCAGCAATGGAAGCAGTGTCAGAGGAAGATAGCCAGGTTTCAGTAATAGCTAAGAGGTTGAAAGCGTTGGAAACAAACAGGTCGTGAACAGTTGTAAGCTTGTTACAGACGGAGCGAGCATTCCAGAGGGCACAAGAAAAGGGAGGGGTTAGGCGCTGTGTGTTAATTGAGATGAGATTGTTGGTATTGCGTGACCTAGGATTTTTGCAGTGGGAGATGGAGCGAGAGTGTAAAAGTGTGGCGATAGTTGCAGGGCCAGGGTTAGGAGAGACATCACCAGCAGCAAGCAGTAGTAGCAGTGAGAGAGACAGAAGGTGAGAGTGAGATTTGTAGGAGCGGGAATGGTTAGACACAGTAGAGTTAGAGGGGGAAGAGTTTCTAAGGAAACAAAGTAGTTCATGAGAGGACAGCATAGGGGATGAGAGAAGGGAGGGGGAGATATGGATAGTGTGGGGATTGTTGTTATAGGGACATGCAGTGATTTTTAGGAGAAGGGAAGACAGAGAGAGAAGAAAAGGCATAGAAAGCATTGTGTAGAAGTATAGATATTAAGTTTACCTGTTAGTTGGTCTGCAGTTTCAACCTTCAGTTTCTAACTCCAGTGTGCTAACTCTTGCTACTTAGATCAGAGAGCCATCGGCCCAAAATGAGCCTTAAGCCTTCTCCATATGTAGGAATGAGAAGTGATGAAATGATTCTAGGCAGCTGTTACAGGCAGTTTTAGCTAGCAGGAATTACACACTTGCAAATTAGAGAGGGGGTGGGGTTAAAGGCTGAATAAGTTTAGATAATATAAGATAAAATGATTACAGGTAGACAAAATGGAGACAGAGAAAATGGTTACCAGAGGAGTCTAGCACAGTTTAAAGGGGCGTTTAAAAGCAGTCAGTTAGGCAGAAGCAGGAAGACATACCAGAGGAGACTAGCACAGTTTAAAGGGGCGTTTAAAAGCAGTCAGTTAGGCAGAAGCAGGAAGACATACCAGAGGAGACTAGCACAGTTTAAAGGGGCGTTTAAAAGCAGTCAGTTAGGCAGAAGCAGGAAGACATACCAGAGGAGACTAGCACAGTTTAAAGGGGCGTTTAAAAGCAGTCAGTTAGGCAGAAGCAGGAAGACATACCAGAGGAGACTAGCACAGTTTAAAGGGGCGTTTAAAAGCAGAAAGTTAGGCAGAAGCAGGAAGACATACCAGAGGAGACTAGCACAGTTTAAAGGGGCGTTTAAAAGCAGTCAGTTAGGCAGAAGCAGGAAGACATACCAGAGGAGACTAGCACAGTTTAAAGGGGCGTTTAAAAGCAGTCAGTTAGGCAGAAGCAGGAAGACATACCAGAGGAGACTAGCACAGTTTAAAGGGGCGTTTAAAAGCAGTCAGTTAGGCAGAAGCAGGAAGACATACCAGAGGAGACTAGCACAGTTTAAAGGGGCGTTTAAAAGCAGTCAGTTAGGCAGAAGCAGGAAGACATACCAAAGGAGACTAGCACAGTTTAAAGGGGCATTTAAAAGCAGTCAGTTAGGCAGAAGCAGGAAGACATACCAGAGGAGACTAGCACAGCTTAAAGGGGCGTTTAAAAGAAGTCAGTTAGGCAGAAGCAGGAAGACATACCAGAGGAGACTAGCACAGTTTAAAGGGGCGTTTAAAAGCAGTCAGTTAGGCAGAAGCAGGAAGACATACCAGAGGAGACTAGCACAGTTTAAAGGGGCGTTTAAAAGCAGTCAGTTAGGCAGAAGCAGGAAGACATACCAGAGGAGACTAGCACAGTTTAAAGGGGCGTTTAAAAGCAGTCAGTTAGGCAGAAGCAGGAAGACATACCAAAGGAGACTAGCACAGTTTAAAGGGGCGTTTAAAAGCAGTCAGTTAGGCAGAAGCAGGAAGACATACCAGAGGAGACTAGCACAGTTTAAAGGGGCGTTTAAAAGCAGTCAGTTAGGCAGAAGCAGGAAGGCATACCAGAGGAGACTAGCACAGTTTAAAGGGGCGTTTAAAAGCAGTCAGTTAGGCAGAAGCAGGAAGACATACCAGAGGAGACTAGCACAGTTTAAAGGGGCGTTTAAAAGCAGTCAGTTAGGCAGAAGCAGGAAGACATACCAGAGGAGACTAGCACAGTTTAAAGGGGCGTTTAAAAGCAGTCAGTTAGGCAGAAGCAGGAAGGCATACCAGAGGAGACTAGCACAGTTTAAAGGGGCGTTTAAAAGCAGTCAGTTAGGCAGAAGCAGGAAGACATACCAGAGGAGACTAGCACAGTTTAAAGGGACGTTTAAAAGCAGTCAGTTAGGCAGAAGCAGGAAGACATACCATATATATATATATATATATATATATATATATATACATACATACATACATACATACATATTTTAGGTGGGGTTTTTTTTAGATTAGGGTTTGGGCTTTTCTTAAAAGAGCTGAATGCCCTTTTCAGGGCAAGAAAAAGAGCTGAATGCCCTTTTAAGTGCAATGCCCATACAAATGCCCTTTTCAGGGCAATGGGTAGCTTAGGTTTTTATTAGAGTTAGATTTTTTATTTTGGGGGTTGGTTGGGTGGTGGGTTTTACTGTTGGGGGGTCCATGTATTTTTTTTTGCAGGTAAAAGAGCTGATTTCTTTAGGGCAATGCTGCACAAAAGTCCCTTTTGAGAGCTATTGGTTGTTTATAGAAGGCTAGGGTTTTTTATTTTTAGTGGGGGGGGGGGTTATATTTATAGGGCTATTAGATTAAGTGTAATTGTTTTTATTTTTAATCATTTCGTTTGTTATTTTTAGTAATTTAGTGTTTGTTATTTTTTGTAATTTAGTATTTTTTATTTTTTGTAATTGTAGATTTAATTTTTTTTAGTAGTGTTAGGTTTTTAATGTGTAATTTAATCTATTTAATTGATAGTTATTTTAATTTTAGTATAGTAGTAATGTTAGTTCAATTTATAGTTTAAACTTAGTTTTTTTTTAATTTCCCAGGTAAGTTTTTATTTATTTCAAGATAGGGATCTTGTAATTTTAATTTAAAGTTAGGGGGTTGTTAGGTTTAGGGGTTAATAGTTTAATTTAATTTTTTGCAATGTGGGGGTCTGCCGATTTAGGGGTTAATAGGTTTATTTATTGACAGTGATGTGGGAGGGCAGAGGTTTAGAGGTTAATAACTTTATTTAGTGGCGGCGAGGTTGGGGAGCGGCGGAATAGGGGTTAATATCTTTATTATAGTGTGGGCGATGTTGGGGTGCGGGGGAATAGGGGTTGAAAACTTTATTATACTGGCAGTGATATCGGGAGCGGCAGATTAGGGGTTAATAACATTATGTAGGTGTCGGCGATATCAGGAGCGGCAGAGTAGGGGTTAATAACATTATGTAGGTGTTTGCGATGTTGGGGGAGGCAGGTTAGGGGTGTTTAGAGGTGGGGTTTACCACATCATATCACACCATATCACACGCACAAGGTGGCTTTTTAAAAACTCGTAATGGCAGCGATATGGAGGGTGAAATAATGCAACTTTTGTTGCATTCATTTTGCACCCTCTAGAGCACAAAACTTGTAATCTAAGTGAATGTATTTTATTGATGTTACTATAGTTTTCAGACAAACCTTGTTTGTTTGTGTTATTTTCTAGTTACAGGAAAGGGCAGTAAGTTTCTGCCATTTATTTGTCTTCTTGGTTGAGACTTCTGTTCCATAAGACTTTTTTTGGAAGCAGATTAGCCTCCACCTTAATGGATTACTGCTCATCCTATTAGAATGATTGCCAGTTTTTGGACTTTCAGGAATGTGGCTTCAGTTATCTGACTTTGGTCTCGTTTCCATAGAGCGGTAACTAAGTTTGTGTGAGGTCGCAAACCAATAAATATGCTGTTGGAAGCAATTTTGTTTATTGACTGCTGCCGATGGCGCATTATACCTCAATATCGGCAGATGGGATCAGGCTACAGAAATATTTGCATGTCCCATAGAAAGTATTAAAAGCCATTAAGCGATAACTTATACCAAGTTTCCAATGAAAGTGCAAACCTTTAATAAAACTGTTGGAGACTATGGCCACTAGTTATCAAGCCATCAACCGCAAATATGCTGGAATTCCGCAGCGTATTTGTGGCGAGGCTGATTAGCCTTAGTTATCAAGCCCTACTGCCCGGCAAAAGTAGAATCTAGTGACGTAAGCTTCGATCCGCCGGACTCAGTCCGACACAGATCGATGCTTATGTCACTACAGATGTTCAGAACGCAAGTTCGGCACAATCTGACTACCTTTGGTAGTTATTAAACTACTACCAGGTACGCTCGCCACTATTCCGGGCCAGCGTATCTGGATTTCAATCCGCCACCCTGGAGGCAGCGGATCCCATAGGAATCAATGGGAGTCTGACCATAGCGAAAGCTCATGTTCGCTGTTGCCCGATATCCTATTGATTCCTATGGGAAACGTCTGCACCTAACACTCTAACATGTACCCCAAGTCTAAACACCCCTAATCTGCCCCCCCTACACTGCCGCAACTAAATAAAGTTATTACCCTCTAAACTGCCGCTCCCGGACCCCGCCACAACCTACATTATTAATATTAACCCCTAATCTGCCACCCCCTATACCTCCGCCACCTACATAAACTAATTAACCCCTATCCTGCGGATCCCGGACCCCGCCTCAACTAAATAAATTGTTTAACCCCTAAACCGCCACTCCCAGACCCCGCCGCCACCTATATTAAACTTTTTAACCCCTATCCTGCTCCCCCCTATACCGCCGCCACCTATATTAAACGTATTAACCCCTATCCTGCTCCCCCTATACCGCCGCCACCTATATTAAACTTATTAACCCCTATCCTGCCCCCCCTATACCGCCGCCACCTATATTCAATGTATTAACCCCTATCCTGCCCCCCTATACCGCCGCCATGATAATAAAATTATTAACCCCTAAACCTAAGTCTAACAATAACCCTAACCACCCCCAACTTAAATATTATTTTAATAAATCTAAATAAAAATTACTATTATTAACTAAATTATTCCTATTTAAAACTAAATACCTATAAAATAAAACCTAATATAGCTACAATATAATTAATAATTACATTGGAGTTATTTTAGGATTTATTTTTATTTTACAGGTAACTTTGTATTTATTTTAACTAGGTACAATAGCTATTAAATAGTTATTAACTATTTAATAGCCACCCAGCTAAAAGAAATACAAAATTACCTGTAAAATAAATCCTAACCTAAGTTACAATTAAACCTAACACTACACTATCATTAAATTAATTAAATAAATTACCTACAAATACCTACAATTAAATACAATTAAATAAACTAAACTAAATTACAAAAAAAACCCCACAAAATTACAGAAAATAAAAAAGAATTTTAAACTAATTACACCTAATCTAAGCCCACTAATAAAATAATAAAAAAAAAAAATAATAAAAGTCCCTACCCTATTCTACATTACAAAGTAATCAGCTCTTTTACCAGCCCTTAAAAGGGCTTTTTGCATGGTATTGCCCCAAAGTAATCAGCTCTTTTACCTGTAAAAAAAAAATACATCCCCCCCAACATTGAAACCCACCACCCACACACCCGTACTCTAACCCACCCAAACCACCCTTAAAAAAACCTAACACTAACCCCTGAAGATCACCCTACCTTGAGTCGTCTTCACCCAGCCAGGCCGAAGTCTTCATCCGATGGGGCAGAAGAGGACATCCAGACCGGCAGAAGTCTTCATCCTATACGGGCAGAAGAGGACATCCGGACTGGCAGACATCTTCATCCAAGCGGCATCTTCTATCTTCATCCATCCGACGAGGAGCGGCTCCATCTTCAAGACCTCCGACGCGGAGCATCCTTCCTGGCTGACGGACTAACGACGAATGCCGGTTCCTTTAAATGACGTCATCCAAGATGGCGTCCCTCGAATTCCGATTGGCTGATAGGATTCTATCAGCCAATCGGAATTAAGGTAGGAAAAAATCTGATTGGTTGATTGAATCAGCCAATCAGATTGAAGTTCAATCCGATTGGCTGATCCAATCAGCCAATCGGATTGATCTCACATTCTATTGGCTGTTCCAATCAGCCAATAGAATGTGAGCTCAATCCGATTGGCTGATTGGATCAGCCAATCGGATTGAACTTAAGTCTGATTGGCTGATTCAATCAGCCAATCAGATTTTTCCTACCTTAATTCCGATTGGTCGATAATATTGTAATATTTAATATTTATTGTTGTCCATGTATAGGAATAGTTGCACTTATATTCTTATGGAAATATCAGTATATATTTAAATATAAAAATATATGCAAGCACATATCTACAGAATTTAAGCTAGATCTATGTCTAGGGCAGCAATACATATATTAATAAAGTGGAAAATATAGTTATAATAAAAACCTGTATTTGCTTATAGTATGTTTTATAAATAAGTGCATCTTTGTTTTTGTTTCTCTTTAGAGGTGATCACAGGTAAGGAGCACAGACTTTAAATGTACATTTTATAGTGTAAGGTCAGGTTACCATAGCAAGAATTTTCAAGAATCCCGACGTCGGATGGAAGCGTTAAAACAACGTTAACTAACATCTACACAAAAAGAGCAACTGCACACAATGCACAATGGAAATCTGGTACTAAAATGTAGCGTTAAATTCCTTTTAGCTGTCGGCAACTTTGGTAGCCTACGGATCCATTTTTAACAACTCAATGAAAGTGAGCCCTTTGTAAGGAAAGCTATTTTTTTCTTAATTTCTACTATTTTGGTGCTTTTGCTTCTTCTGAGGCAGCTTTTGGAAGTTATGTCCTTAAGGTAGTTGTCTCAGGATGATTATTTGCCTGTGTGTTATTTTTTAATTGCATGTTTTTTGCCCCTTTTTTTTTGTTTTATTGGAATTATTTTTTCAGTAAAAAAAAAGCTTATTTTTAAATTCCATCCTTTATATTTCATTACTCATGGACTCCACTGCTTGGGTATTAGTTCCCAGGAGTAATGGATCATGGACTTTCATCACCTGTATGAAAGAAAACATAATTTATGCTTACCTGATAAATTAATTTATTTCATGGTAGTGAGAGTCCACGAGATCCCACCCTGTATTTTTCTTTTGTTGTTTTTTTCTTACGCACATCTTTTTTTCCTTGTATCTATTTGTATGCTCTTGATTCTTTTACTACCTCTTTGGCTTGGCTATGTCAGACTAAGTTGCCAGTGACATGGAAGGGGTTTTATATATGTGTATGTGTATATATATATATATATATAGTAGTATAGAATGGGGATGAACTCACCGTGATTTCTAAAGTTAACTTTTAATGCAACATTTTGGGGTTTTACCCCCTTCGTCAGACAATACAAAATAACAATGCACAACCTATAATATAAAAATATATGCAAGCACATATCTACAGAATCAAAGCTAGATCTATGCCTAGGGCAGCAATACATATATTAATAAAGTGGAAAATATAGTTATAATAAAAAATAGTATTTGCTTATAGTATGTATTATAAATAAGTGCATCTTTGTTTTTGTTTCTCTTTAGAGGTGATCACAGGTAAGGAGCACAGACTTTAAATGTACATTTTATAGTGTAAGGTCAGGTTACCATAGCAAGAATTTTCAAGAATTCCAATGTCAGATGGAAGTGTTAAAACAACGTTAACTAACATCTACACGAAACGAGCAACTGCACAATGCACAATGGAAATTTGGTACTAAAATGGAGTCTTAAATTCCTTTTAGCTGTCGGCAACTTCGGTAGCCTACAGATCCATTTTTAACAACTCAATGAAAGTGAGCCCTTTGTAAGGCAAGCTATTTTTATTCTCAATTTCTACTATTTTGGTGTTTTTGCTTCTTTTGAGGCAGCTTTTGGAAGGTAAGTACTTAAGGTAGTTGTCTCAGGATGATTATTTGCCTGTGTGTTACTTTTGAATTGCATGGTTTTTGCCCCTTTTTTTGGTTTTATTGAACTTATTTTTTCAGTAAAAAAAAGCTTATTTTTTATATTCCAACCTTTATATTTCATTACTCATGGGCTCCATTGCTTGGGTATTAGTTCCCAGGAGTAATGGATCATGAACTTTCATCACCTGTATGAAAGAAAACATAATTTATGCTTACCTGATAAATTAATTTATTTCATGGTAGTGAGAGTCCACGAGATCCCACCCTGTATTTTTCTTTTGTTGTTTTTTTCTTACGCACATCTTTTTTTCCTTGTATCTATTTGTATGCTCTTGATTCTTTTACTACCTCTTTGGCTTGGCTATGTCAGACTAAGTTGCCAGTGAGATGGAAGGGGTTTTATATATATGTGTATGTCTATATATATATATATATATATATATATATATATATATAGTAGTAAAGAATGGGGATGAACTCACCATGATTACTAAAGTTAACTTTTAATGCAACATTTTGGGGTGTTACCCCTTTCGTCAGACAATACAAAATAACAATGCACAACCTACTTACCACCATGCCTTTTAAACTAACCTAAGTGATACAGTTCCAGGTCATCACCTGTGATGCCACTCCCACTATCAGCAATTAACAGGTGAAGACCCCCACTGTGCTCCCAGTGTGTGTGACTACCTATTCATATAAACATATTAACTAAAAGAGAACACCAAGTGCCATATATTAGTGAAACTACCACAGAGCACAATGAATGCATAGCAATACTCCAAACAGATTGAAAAAGGAATAAAAAGCCCCAAGGTAAATGTGATATTAGTACCTGATAAGCCAGTATGTTAATTACGGCCGGCGGATGATTGCCATAGCAACCATACCCAACAACAATGGCCCGCAATCCAGGGTAAGGCATAATGTGGCCAATCAACAGTATAAAAACACTGAGGAGCACCCAACCCCCAATCAGTCGAGTCAAACACCCAGAACAATATGTAAACCAAATAAAAAACAAATAAAAAATAAAACAAAACAAAACAAATGCTTAATATACCATAGCAGCATTTATTATAAAATAACAGAGCTGGTCAGTGTTTAGTAAACTAGCCGTATGGCTGGTACGCAATTCCAACCTCAAGTGCTGTGCTGTAAAAATATCAGCGTTTTCAGAGCAGCCGAAAAATGTCCGGTATGGAGGTGTGTAGTTGTGAGCCAATCAAGGGGCTAGATTACACAGTGCATGGACCCATTTCTTAGACAAAGTGTCTTGTCTCGGTCAAGTCTTATATTGTTTTACTTAAATTAATTTTATCCATGGACAGCTCTGCGGAGTATGTTGACGCTTCATAAATAAAGTATATAATAATATGCACTGTATTAGCACTGTACTTGGGGTTGCGGTCTGTGAACCAGCCATTTAGCTACTTTATTTACGGCTAGATTTAGAGTTTTGTCGGTAACGACCCGAGTATCTAACGCTGGCTTTTTTTCCCCCGCACCTTTTAAATACCGCTGGTATTTAGAGTTCACAGAAGGGCTGCATTAGGCTCCAAAAAGGGAGTGTATAGCATATTTACCGCCACTGCAACTCTCAATACCAACGGTGCTTACGGACGCGGCCAGCTTCAAAAACGTGCTCGTGCACGATTCCCCCATAGAAAACAATGGGGCATTTTGAGCTGAAAAACACCTGCAAAAAAGCAGCGTTCAGCTCTTAACGCAGCCCCATTGTTTCCTATGGGGAAACACTTCCTAAGTCTGCACCTAACACCCTAACATGTACCCCGAGTCTAAACACCCCTAACCTTACACTTATTAACCCCTAATCTGCCGTCCCTGCTATCGCTGACCCCTGCATATTTTTTTAACCCCTAATCTGCCGCTCCATACACCGCCGCAACCTACGTTATCCCTATGAACCCCTAACCTGCTGCCCCTAACACCGCCGACCCTATATTATATTTATTAACCCCTAATCTGCCGCCCCCAACGTCGCCTCCACCTACCTACACTTATTAACCCCTAATCTGCTGACCGGACCTCACCGCTACTCTAATAAATTTATTAACCCCTAAAGCTAAGTCTAACCTTAACACTAACACCCCCCTAAGTTAAATATAATTTAAATCTAACGAAATAAATTAACTCTTATTAAATAAATTATTCCTATTTAAAGCTAAATACTTACATGTAAAATAAACCCTAATATAGCTACAATATAAATTATAATTATATTGTAGCTATTTTAGGATTAATATTTATTTTACAGGCAACTTTGTATTTATTTTAACCAGGTACAATAGCTATTAAATAGTTAATAACTATTTAATAGTTACCTAGTTAAATAATTACAAAATTACCTGTAAAATAAATCCTAACCTAAGTTACAATTAAACCTAACACTACACTATCAATAAATTAATTAAATAAACTATCTACAATTATCTACAATTAAACCTAACACTACACTATCAATAAATTAATTAAATACAATACCTACAAATAAATACAATTAAATAAACTAACTAAAGCACAAAAAATAAAAAAGAACTAAGTTACAAAAAATAAAAAAAATATTTACAAACATTAGAAAAATATTACAACAATTTTAAACTAATTGCACCTACTCTAAGCCCCCTAATAAAATAACAAAGCCCCCCAAAATAAAAAAATGCCCTACCCTATTCTAAAATTAAAATAGAAAAGCTCTTTTACCTTACCAGCCCTTAAAAGGGCCTTTTGCGGGGCATGCCCCAAAGAATTCAGCTCTTTTGCCTGGAAAAAAAAACATACAATACCCCCCCACCAACATTACAACCCACCAGCCACATACCCCTAATCTAACCCTAACCCCCCTTAAATAAACCTAACACTAAGCCCCTGAAGATCTTCCTACCTTGTCTTCACCACGCCGGGTTCACCGATCCGTCCACCAAAGTCTTGATCCAAGCCTCCGAAGTCTTGATCCAAGCGGGGGCTGAAGAATGACGTCCATCCTCCGGCTGAAGTCTTGATCCAAGCGGCGGCTGAAGAATTCCATCATCGGGCAGAAGTCTTCATCCTATCCGGGTAGAAGAGAAGATCCGGATCGGCAAACATCTTCATCCAAGCGGCATCTTCTATGTTCTTCCATCCGATGACGAGCGGCTCCATCTTCAAGACCTCCAGCGCGGATCCATCCTCTTCTTCCGACGTCCTAAAACAGAATGAAGGTTCCTTTAGGGACGTCATCCAAGATGGCGTCCCTCAAATTCCGATTGGCTGATAGGATTCTATCAGCCAATCGGAATTAAGGTAGGAAAATTCTGATTGGCTGATGGAATCAGCCAATCAGATTCAAGTTCAATCCGATTGGCTAATCCAATCAGCCAGTCAAATTGAGCTCGCATTCTATTGGCTGATCGGAACAGCCAGTCGGCAGATTAGGGGTTAATAATTAATAAATATAATATAGGGGTCGGCGGTGTTAGGGGCAGCAGATTAGGGGTACATAGGAATAATGTAGGTGGCGGCGGTCGGCAGATTAGGGGTTAAAAAAATTTAATAGAGTGGCGGCAATGTGGGGGGACCTCGGTTTAGGGGTACATAGGTAGTTTATGGGTGTTAGTGTACTTTAGAGCACAGTAGTTAAGAGCCCAGAAAGCTCTTAACTCCTGACTTTTTTCTGCTTCTGGAGTTTTGTCGTTAGATTTCTAATGCTCACTTCAGCCAAGACTCTAAATACCAGCGTTAGAAAGATCCCATTGAAAAGATAGGATACGCAATTGGCGTAGGGGGATCTGCGGTATGGAAAAGTCGCGGCTGGAAAGTGAGCGTTAGACCCTTACCTACAAGACTCTAAATATCAGCGGTAGCCCAAAAACACTGAACTCTAAATCTAGCCGTTAGTATTTTGATATATAACTATGATGCTTTGTACCTATACTGTTAGACTCACTGTTTGTATGTATTGTAGACCATATCTCTGGAGCCATACCATGCACTGTGTAGTCTAGCCCCTTGATTGTCTCACAACGACACACCTCCATACCGGACATTTTTCAGGTCTGCTGATATTTTTACAGCACAGCACTTGAGGTTGGAATTGCATACCAGCCATACGGCTAGTTTACTAAACACTGACCAGCTCTGTTATTTTATAATTTATGCTGCTACGGTATATTAAGCATTTGTTTTGTTTTGTTTTATTTTTTATTTGTTTTTTATTTGGTTTACATATTGTTCTGGGTGTTTGATTCGACTGACTGGGGGTTGGGTGCTCCTCTGTGTTTTTGTACTGTTGATTGGCCGCATTATGCCTTACCCTGGATTGGGGGCCATTTGTTGTTGGGTATGGTTGCTATGGCAACCATCCACCGGCCGTAATTAGCATACTGGCTTATCAGGTACTAATATCACATTTACCTTGGGGCATTTCATTCCGTTTTCAATCTATTTGGAGTATTTCTATGCATTCATTGTGCTTTGTTGTTGTTTCACTAAGAAAGGGCACTTGGTGTTCACTTTTAGTTAATATGTTTATATGTTTATATGATTAGGTAGTCACACACACTGGGAGCACAGTGGGGGTCTTCACCTGTTGATTACTGATAGTGGGAGTGGCATCACAGGTGATGACCTAGAACTGTATCACTTAGGTTAGATTAAAAGGCACAGTGGTAAGTAGGTTGTGCATTGTTATTTTGTATAGCCTGAAGAAGGGGGTAACACCCAAAATGTTACATTAAAAGGTAACTTTGGAAATCCTGGTGAGTGTATCCCCAATCTTTACTACTATCAATACCATGGAAGCACCCTGGGGGGATGAAATGTTAACCTTGAGTGCTGGCCTGTCTACTGGATAGGATACAAAGACAAGTGCACTCTCACTCTCACGGTATCACAAATGCCAGGGTACTAGAATGTGGATGATGATATAGCAAATAGAAGACAGCACTCTCTAGTCTTAAATGCAGAAAAAGATTTATTGCAGTGATGTTTCAGGGAATCTTCCCCTTCCTCAGTATTCCCCGAAACGTCACAAGACCAGAGAGTGCTGTCTTCTATTTGAGATATACATATATATATATATATATGTATGTGTAAATAAATAAATATTTATATATACATTGTATATATATATATATATATATATATATATATATATATATATATATATATATATATATATATATATATTGAGATATACAGTATATATATATATAAATATATATATATATATCCATATATAAGTGTAATTGTTTATTTTAATATGTATTATATAAGTTGTGTTATACTTTTATTCTAGACATATCACTTTGCTTCAGGTTGCAAGTCATGCATGAGCGCAACACGTAACTCATAACTTGTAATATGAGCAATGTTTAGCATGCCCCATCTATCCATTGAAAGTATAGTGTGGTTTAACGATGTTAACCACGCAAACATTCTGGTAATTCTGTTTTACTATGAACTTGTAATAGCAGATTGTGTGCTCTTAATTGTGTGGGCCTGTGATAACTATAAGTGTGTTAACAAATTTCATTTTTTTTTGTTTTGCAGAAGCATACCAATTGAAAAGCCTTTAGACAATTTTTATCTCATCTTCACGGCTGTTGCCAGAGATAGATATAAATAATGTACTGTACTGATCAATTAAAGGGACATAATACTCATATGCTAAATCACTTGAAACTGATGCAGTATAACTGTAAAAAGCACACATTAAAATATCACCTGAGCATCTCTATGTAAAAAAGGAAGATATTTTACCTCACAATTTCCTCAGCTCAGCAGAGTAAGTTCTGTGTAAAAAGATATACTCTGCTGCAGCCCAGCTGCAGGTAAAAAAAAAAAAAATGAAGAAATTAACAGCAGTCAATCAGCATCAACAGTGCTGAGATCATGAACTCTTTTACTGTGATCTCATGAAATTTGACTTAACTCTCATGAGATTTCATTGTAAACTTCCTTAAACTGAATAGGGAAATAAGATGAGAGTACACATAAGCTCACTCTCTTAGCTGTCCTGGACCAGACATACTGATTTGCTGCTTAGAAGTCCTTTACAATGAGATGTGGTTACTGAGAAACTTTTGAGGTAAAATATCTTTCTTTTTTACATAGAGATGTTCAGGTGATATTTGACCCCACATTCCTAAGTTGTCCATTCCATAACCACCCAAAGAAAATAAGACCACCAGTTTATTGGGAAGAAAAGGCTGCAGCTTATTTATTTATAAATAATCAACAAGTTAAACTTTATTTATTCCAAACATTTTTAACCTTTTATCTTCAAACACACACAGTGCTTGCTTTATTGTCCTCTCTCTAAGCCCCACCCTCTTTTGGGGCAGGGTGTACACCATCACTTTTCTTCCTGTTACCAACAACCGTACCAGCCATTATCCATCAGGCGTGAGCCTCAATAGAACACAGCAAGCACCCCGCCACCACTCGCCTTCAACGAGTACTGCCACCCAAAGCTAAGGCCTTTTCAATCCCTTCCTTCAGTGTAAAGTTAAAGAGGTGCAAGCCAACCTCGTTTAAATGCACCCCATCCTTCAGGTAAAAACACTTACCCGACTCCCCTTCGAACTCAACATACCGTAACCCGATGCTACCCAGCTTTCTCACATATCCGCTCACCATCCTATTCACCTTATGTCTGGATAATTCCAGTTTTTTAAAATCCCAGGCTGACCTCCACACAAGCCGACCCTCAATCTCAGACCACACTATCACTAAACCTGGAAATAATCAATCTATCAAAACTGCTTTTCATTTTCCTCACTAAATCCTTTTGAGGCATGCACCCCAAATCATTGCCCCCAGCATGAATAACTAAAATCTCAGGTGGAGAAAACATTCTGGCATATTCCACCACTGTCCCCACCACCTGGCCCCACTTCATACCCCGTATACCAAACCATCTCAGGGCCACCATGTCTCTAGGGAACCCATCTGCACTCCATTTTTTTTAACTGCTGCTGCCTTCCGGGCCCAAAAAACATAGGAATGTCCAAAAATCCAACACCTCGATGGTCCTGCTGATAAAAGAAAACAACTCGTCAGGCCTCACATACCCCTGAAACCTCTCAGACCTCCATCTACCAATCCGTCTGATGGCCTCCCTACACAGTCCCTAATTTGCAGCTTCTGTAGCCACCCCGATCCTAAATGAGTTAGACCCGAACTCCGCCTCCCTTAGTCCCATTGCCCCCAAACCCCTGCGCAATACCAACGTGAACTGAAACCTGGACAATAATGACCCATCCACATGCACCAACATCGGCCCTGACTCATGACGGCATGCTCTCAGAAACGCCCTTACCGTACCCACTGGGCAGCAGCTGCCTCCTATCTCCCGCAGTATCACCATCACCCCTCTCCCTTCCTGGTCCGCCTTGGACCGCCTGACCCATATCTCCATCCTGCCGCCTTTCAATACCACGTCTTGCCTCTCCAAACCATGTTGATCCCAACGGTTCTTCCCTATCAACTCCGACACCCTGAACGCCCCAAAGAAAGCTAACACAAACGCCGTTTTGAACAATAAAGCCTCATGACTGGACACACAGACCTCCTCCAATCTAGCTACTAACCCCTTTCAAAATAGCAAAAGTCACAGGCCTCCGCCCATCTGACCTGCTTCTGCAAATTCCCCTGACCGCCATGTGAACTACAAATACCTTAATCAAGTCCTCCCTACCTAACACCTGAAACACAAACGCCAAAGCCGCCATCCTCTTACGGCACTCTGCAGGCGACAGCCTCTCTCTCTCCCAGCACCTTATCCACTCCAAAAGCACCCTCATCCAATCCTCTCTTTCCCTTTGAAGCTGATCCTGCCTCACCAGCACCCACCACATCTGCCACACTCGGGCGTAAGCCCTCCATGTGCTGGGGGCCAAAGCCCCTTGAACCAGATTCAAAGCTCCACACATCTACCGGACATTCGATTCCCTCTGCTTCCGCCTCCGGGCCACCTCTCGGAACCACTCCCACTGAAATCGGGACAAGGAGTCAGCAATTACATTGAAACGCCCCGGGACATGCACTGCTCAGAACAAAATATTACATCGCAAACACTCCAACACAAAAGCTCTCAATAAACGTATCCCAGCCAGCGAATTCACCGTAAGGCGGTTGACCGCTCACACCACACCCAAATTGTCCAAGTGAAAGCAAACTTTATTATTACTCAACCTATCCGGCCAGATCATCAGTGCCACCACTAAGGGGAAAAGCTCTAAGAATGTACCTCCCGAATAACTGGGCTTCTCCAGCGCCATTAGCAGCCCTCTCAAGCCTGCCACAATTGTTTCTCTCTCACTATTACCCAAAGCACTCACCACAGGTGCCCCCCCCAGCCACCACCTCACCTGCTGGCTGCTGCACCATCATCTGTCCAGTCCCACGATCCGACACCGGTTCCCTCCTGCACTCTCTGTCCACACTCACACAACCTCTGCTGGTATCCAGTCTCCTCTGTATGTTATCCCGCCTGGCGGGGGATTGCCCCCTGCCGTACCTACTCCGTCCTGAGTCCCTCTCTACTTGTGCCCAAGTTGGGGAATTCGGCCCTCCACCTCCGCGTGGGCATCTTTTTGGGGATCTCGACCTCCAGCGTCCACCGGACCCTGCTGCCCTGAGTGCTGGAGAGGTGCCTCTCCCCCTCCTACTCTCTGTCCCTGGCTGCAAGGAAGGTATAACATTAGGCTCCCCCCTCTCCCCCCTCTCCTCCTCTACCCCCCCTTCCCTGATCCTCATGCCCCCTCCCACTTCTCTCCATTGAGGAGTCAACAATTGTATGAGCTGCGCCAGGGTAGATAGTTCCCCTACCTGACCAGCCGTCCTCTGTCCCGACGACGTCCCTTCCAACGGATCCTCCTGGAAGTTCCCACTGGCTTCCAATACCAGTGGTGACTCCATAACCAGCTCCCACTGCGCCGTGGCTTCTGGAGCCACCTCACCCCTCCTATCCATCGTAGCTGACCCTGAAAATGTAACACAATTAATATTTCTGCAACATACCTTCCCTTGCCACAGATCCCCTGACCCCTTCCCCCCAAATTACCCATCCCCTCCTAACCCCTCAACCCCGTTTCCCGGAGCCCCGGCCCCTCCCCCTTTAAGAAAACAGCTTGTTAGCACACCTACAAGGTGCAAACGCTGCCAAACCCCCCCTCCCCTCAAAGCTCCTCCTTATTACCCACCTCACCCCCCCCTCGATTTTATCACCCCCCCCGTCTCCTATTTCTTTCTGTCTTTTCTTTTTTTTTTTTTTTTAAATATCCCCTCAGGCCCCGCGCCAGCCACTGCCGCCGTGCAGCTCTAGGCCTCTCCCCCACCATCTAACAAGCCCAGTCTGCGGCCTACAGCTGGAAACTCCACTTCGCACTCCCACTCACCCCTAGCTCTGCCCCCTTTACAACCCCGTGAACCACATACTCCTCCAACAGCCGTATTTGCCCCCCCTCCGCTTGCTAAAGTACCCTATCACCCCTTACTCCAGACAACACGGCCTTATCTACGGCCCCCTTTGCCCAGCCACTGTGCGCCATCCTACCTGCACCTCCATGGCCTTATCACATGGCCCCCTCTGCACCCGTTACTCTACCAAATGCGGCCTCATGTATGGCCCCCAGCCCTACCACTCTCAAAGGCCGTGACGCCTAGCCCCTAATCCCGCCTAATTTCCCTGTTAATAAGGCGTTATCTATGGCCTCCCCTGCCTTATGTACTCCTGCCTTGTCCTATCCATAAATATATAGCCCAAATATAACAAATGGTGAACTCTTACTACCATTACCAAATTAACTTTATTAGAGCAGTTACTAGTATCACATAGGCTGATACTTTTCTTTTCGGCCTTATCCATTACCTCCTCTGCCCTCCCTCTGTCTCCTAAAACCCCCCATGCACCAGCATGCCCAAAACTGTAATAAGCCAGTGGTGCCGCTGAAAATCCCCCTCCCCCCCCCCTCGGGCCTGATAGCCCTCCACAGCCGTATACTCAGCCTCCCTTCACATCAATGTACCCCCGTTAGTCCCCCTCATATACTCCCCATTCTGCGATAGCTCAGCTAGGACTTACCTTCCCCTTCGCCACTCCTGGTTCTCACGGATCTCCATCTCCCGCGTCCAGCACCCGGCTCCTCCCGACGTCGCCCGTCCATGACGTCATCAGCCGGCGCCGTTATAGGCCGTTACTTGGCCCCCACTCCAGCAAGATGTCCCCGTCTGCCATCCGATCTCACCGGCAACACTGCTGGACTGCCGCTCCCTCTCCTGGGCCTGTGACCGTGTACTTCCAGACTCAGCCGCTCCGGTGGCCTCGACCTCCTGGCTGGCCATCCACTGCTCCTGTCCGCTGCTGCATCACCGCCCGAACCACCAGCTGAATCTCCGACCTCTACACCCAGCCTCTCACAGATCCACTCTGCTCCATTCCTCCTCGCCGCCTCCAACAACTCCAACGAGAGGGCCTCCATAACTTAGGTAAGAATAGCACACACCTCCAGTGGCACAAAGACCTCCTTCCGTTCTGCTCCAGGGCTAATTGTGACGTCTTACTGCAGGGGAGGGATTTTTAACACCTCCACTTAACCTCCACCCCCTTTTCTTAGACCCTTCCATTCCCTTAAGTAAGTGGGGGTCAAATGTGCCCTTATTCAATTCTTTCAACCAGGCTTTTATTTCTAGTCAGCTTTTTACAGCTATGCTGCATAATTTTCAAGTAATTCAACATTTGGGTATTATGGCCCTTTAATAACTGCATAGAAAGTGTAGAAAGTTTATGCAGTTAGCACATTATGCTGTCTGGGTGATGAGGAAAAACTATTGCCATATTTACATTGCTGGGGTTTATCATTTTTTTACTGTTGAAAACTGTTAAAATAGCTGTCAAAAAAGGTAAAGCAGTCCAGCATTTTACAAAACTTTTGGATTTTCATTTTGTGCTCCCCTAAATACAACAACAGAAGGTAATTGTTTGCTTCCAATGAAATCTCCATCAGCTGAACAAAAGGTTAATTTGTGCATAGTTTACTGGAGCCCATTAAAGGCTTTCAGCTATGTCATTTTACTTTACTTGTCATTTGTTTTGAGATGAGGCAGGCAGCTAAAAATGTAATAAGGGTACAATGATAATACACTACAGCAGAATGTCTTAAACTTTTTATACCTGAGGCCCTATTTTTTCATAAACGATTTCCATTATTATAATATGGTCTAAAAAAAAAACCTTCTCGGACAGGGATACAATTTTTTGCTTTTTTATACATCAAAATACCACACAAGTGGGGGAATTATTCACAAAATTCATACTCTGCACACAATGTTCTCTCTATTTATTTATTTTTTGAGTAGTGTGTACAAAAAAAAATGGCCAGTGCAATTTTGGGCCAAGTGACTAATATGATAGTGTAGGGCTGCTTGTCAGCAGGGAACGTATTAAGGGCCTTACCCCCTGCCTGACATGGGAAGACGCAGTGTGTTGTGTACCTTGCAACATTGTTGCAAGGTAAGGGGTGGATCTTTTGTACTCACTATTTAAGCAGATGCAGGCCTGTCTTCATCCTCTTTGTTCCAGATTGTTCAAGTGATTGTTTCCCCTCACTCCCTTCCCCTTTTTGATGTATTTCTTGCAGGGGGTAGAAATGGCGTAAAAGAAAAATGTGTTAGATTTAGTCCCTGAGGCGAGAGTTTGATTAGTTGAACTTTCTTTGGTAAGACCTCAGCTCTAATTTCCCGTCCCATAGTCGTTTATAGTTTGCTGGAAGGCTTTCTAGGCAATTTTTCCTTTAAGTTAGGTCAGTTAATTTATCCCCTTGCAGCGGGAGGTCAAGGCTCCTTTTAAGGACGTAAGCCTAAAAGGGCTGACGGTTGAGCTAATGGGTGGAGAGATGTCCCTAGGTGCTGACCATGGGGTGCTCCACCCTGCGGGCCTGCTAACCGTGCTCCTCTAGGGTGTTTGGCTGCTCCGCATGGGCGTGGCCTAGCAAAGGCATGCCCAACCAATATTTATGTCCTGCCTTGTCCTCTTGGTGTTTGGGGTTTAGCAGTTTGCTCGTTATGCCGCCACTTGGTGATGTTGGACTTCTGCGAAGTCTATGGTTAATAAAGTTAATTTATTAAATAAATAAATGTGACCATGACGGGTCTTTAATCCAACTCTGGTGTCCGAGTCTTTTTTCCTGAAAGTTATGTGTAAAGGGTCTCAGCAGATAAGAATGTCCAATGGGGGTTTAGCCCTTATGCAAGCACCTATTTAAAAAGTAAAAAAAAAACAGCTATGTGCCTACCCCACATTAAGCTAAATACAGTACAAAAAAAAAGTTACTTATACACAAACTCACACACTCACCCATAAATACACACACGCAGACTTATATACTCACTCATACATACAAACACATACAAACTTATACATACACACATACATACATACTGTACATATAAGTACAGAAACACATTCACTTACATACAGAAATTTACAAGCACACATATATGTATGTATGTCTAGGTTAAAGCCCTTTGCCTGCCTTTTTTCCTAACACCTGAGATCTCATATCTTTGAGCCCTTAAAACTTTGTTATGCAATATTTGGTTTTGTTACTTTACTGTGTAATGTATTTTTGATGTGTTTTGTGACACTTTTTTGCGAAACAATAAACCAGAGCTCTGAGCGAAGATGCTGTGTAAACACACATATACATACTGCTGCTAAAAATTGCCTGCAAATACATCAAGAGACAACTATTCTTTTTTAAATAATATTGGGAACTTAGTCACACAATATGGCCATATTCTGCTTAGCCAGTCACCACTTTCAAGGTGCCCCAATTCGACTGGTCCTACTCTAAAGTCCTTTTGCCACAGAGGGCTGAAACATTCCTGCTTTTACTCTTCATAATAGAATGAGACTCCCTGGCTTTTTATTCACAACTCTATAACACTGTTATGAGCACACCTGAACTTGGGTGGGGTGCTTAAACCAATGGGAGATGGTCAGTCTCCCTGGTAATTTTAAATACAAATACAAAATTTGGTTTTTTAGCACACCTTACAAAATGTTTAAATCCACATCTGGGAGTGCTGCCAATATGACCCAGTAATTACAAAAACAAAGAGGTATCAGCGCACATCCATTTTCCAAAGCACAACATATTTTTTACTGCTGCAAAAAAGTGCCTGCAAATACATCAAGAGACAAATATTCTTTTTTAAATAATATTGTGTCAGGGATCAGGTTGCTTCTCTACTCTTAATTGGATCACCAATCATTTTCTGTCTACGCCTATTTAACACCTGAGCACCTTCCTATCCTTGCTTAGTATTTTGTTACTCCTTGCCAGAGCAACACTGAGCCTTTCCCTGTGACTTCCAAGTCACAGTTTGTTCTACCTACACTCTAACTGAACTATCCTTAAGAAGTTTGTTTGTTTTTCTCTACAGAAGGATTGCTGCACTACTCTCTCTGGAGCCTAATCTTCGGTTACTTCCAAATTCACTCACTGCCTGGATTCTTTACCACCGGACTTATTGGTGAGCAGTTGAAATTCTATCTGAAGGAAACTAACCAATACTGCAGTAAGTGTGCCTCTAAAAATCATACCTAGTAAGTAGCCAGGTCTCCAGTAATCTCTCCTCATTCTCCCACGGCCGTAACCGCTGACGTCACTCTGACAGCCTGCTACTCCTCACGCTGATCAGACAGGAAGTGACTGGACTGCTGCCAGCTCTCAAACAGACTCCGGATTTTCTCCGCCACAGAACAAAACACTGTGAGTACTTTGTGAATTATCTCAGTATTGTTCTGTCTTCTGCATATACCAACAGTGTCTATTTACAAGAGAACTTTGTGCAATTGTTGAGGAAAACCGCTACTTCATAATTGTGATACCTAAGGATTATAACACTTGTGACTTCTATTTCCTGTTTATAGGTTACTGTATGAAGCTAAGGAGTGTACTATTTCCTTCTCAGTGTATATAACATATTATGGCAACATGTCTCTTATTCCTCTATAAGGACGTTTGAGACATAACTTAATTTCTACTTTTCAGTATATCCTGATATCTCTTTTGCATAATAACCTACACTGTTCCTAATGGTTTCACTTTGAAGCTAGTGCTACCCATATTGAACAGTGTTACATTTTACACTCTTAACTGATAGAGATTCCTAGCAAGTCTGCCTTATCCTGACATAATACTAAGCCTTAAAAAATAAAACAAATAGCAGGTATGGATCCTGCTGAAGTTCCCCAGTTTGTTTTCAACTTAAATCAAAAGGTGGATAAAATGGGGCAGGCAATTCTTGACTTGCAATTAGAAACACAGGTTCTCAGGGAATTAATAAAAGATCTAAAAGATAAACGCACCCCCACCTTGGAACCACAAGTTAGTTTACCAGATTTTTTTTCTGGTGATAGGAGATTATACAGACAATTTAAGAATGCATGTCATCTCCTATTCAACTTAAAACCCCATACCTTTCCTACAGATAGGGTCAGGGTACTTTCCACTATATCTTTCCTTAGGTCAGAACCCAGGGTTTGGGCTGACCACCTTTGTGAAACTAATGATCCTCTAATTAATTCCTTTTCCAGATTTTTCTCAGCTATGGATGAATTGTACAGTGATTCAGATATTCAACTCACAGCTGAACAAAAGATAAAAAATCATAGGCCTAGATTTGGAGTTCGGCGGTAGCCGTCAAAACCAGCGTTAGAGGCTCCTAACGCTGGTTTTGGCCGCCCGCTGGTATTTGGAGTCAGTGATTAAAGGGTCTAACGCTCACTTTTCAGCCGCGACTTTTCCATACCGCAGATCCCCCTACGCCATTTGCGTAGCCTATCTTTTCAATGGGATCTTTCTAACGCTGGTATTTAGAGTCGTTTCTGAAGTGAGCGTTAGAGCTCTAACGACAAAATTCCAGCCGCCTGAAAATAGCAGGAGTTAAGAGCTTTCTGGCTAACGCCGGTTTATAAAGCTCTTAACTACTGTACCCTAAAGTACACTAACACCCATAAACTACCTATGTACCCCTAAACCGAGGTCCCCCCACATCGCCGCCACTCTATTTAAATTTTTAACCCCTAATCTGCCGACCGCCACCTACGTTATACTTATGTACCCCTAATCTGCTGCCCCTAACCCCGCCGACCCCTATATTATATTTCTTAACCCCTAACCTGCCCCCCACAACGTCGCCGCAAGCTACTTAAAATAATTAACCCCTAATCTTCCGACCGCAAATCGCCGCCACCTACGTTATCCCTATGTACCCCTAATCTGCTACCCCTAACATCGCCGACCCCTATATTATATTTATTAACCCCTAATCTGTCCCCCTCAACGTCGCCGACACCTGCCTACACTTATTAACCCCTAATCTGCCGAGCGGACCTGAGCGCTACTATAATAAAGTTATGAACCCCTAACCCGCCTCACTAACCCTATCATAAATAGTATTAACCCCTAATCTGCCCTCCCTAACATCGCCGACACCTAACTTCAATTATTAACCCCTAATCTGCCGACCGGAGCTCACCGCTATTCTAATAAATGTATTAACCCCTAAAGCTAAGTCTAACCCTAACACTAACACCCCCCTAAGTTAAATATAATTTTTATCTAACGAAATAAATTAACTCTTATTAAATAAATGATTCCTATTTAAAGCTAAATACTTACCTGTAAAATACATCCTAATATAGCTACAATATAAATTATAATTATATTATAGCTATTTTAGGATTAATATTTATTTTACAGGTAACTTTGTAATTATTTTAACCAGGTACAATAGCTATTAAATAGTTAAGAACTATTTAATAGTTACCTAGTTAAAATAATAACAAAATTACCTGTAAAATAAGTCCTAACCTAAGATATAATTAAACCTAACACTACCCTATCAATAAAATAATTAAATAAACTACCTACAATTACCTACAATTAACCTAACACTACACTATCAATAAATTAATTAAATACAATTCCTACAAATAAATACAATTAAATAAACTAGCTAAAGTACAAAAAATAAAAAAGATCTAAGTTACAGAAAATAAAAAAATATTTACAAACATAATAAAAATATTACAACAATTTTAAACTAATTACACCTACTCTAAGCCCCCTAATAAAATAACAAAGCCCCCCAAAATAAAAAATTCCCTACCCTATTCTAAATTAAAAAAGTTACAAGCTCTTTTACCTTACCAGCCCTGAACAGGGCCCTTTGCGGGGCATGCCCCAAGAATTTCAGCTCTTTTGCCTGTAAAAGAATAAATACAATACCCCCCCCCCCCCAACATTACAACCCACCACCCACATACCCCTAATCTAACCCAAACCCCCCTTAAATAAACCTAACACTAAGCCCCTGAAGATCTTCCTACCTTGTCTTCACCATACCAGGTTCACCGATCCGTCCTGAAGAGCTCCTCCGATGTCCTGATCCAAGCCCAAGCGGGGGCTGAAGAGGTCCATGATCCGGTCAAAGTCTTCATCCAAGCGGGGCAGAAGAGGATCTTCCATCCGATTGAAGTCATCATCCAGGCGGCATCTTCTATGGTCTTCCATCCGGAGCGAAGCGGCAGGATCCTGAAGACCTCCAGCGCGGAACATCCATCCGGACCGACGACTGAACGACGAATGACTGTTCCTTTAAGGGACGTCATCCAAGATGGCGTCCCTCGAATTCCGATTGGCTGATAGGATTCTATCAGCCAATCGGAATTAAGGTAGGAATTTTTTGATTGGCTGATGGAATCAGCCAATCAGAATCAAGTTCAATCCGATTGGCTGATCCAATCAGCCAATCAGATTGAGCTTGCATTCTATTGGCTGTTCCGATCAGCCAATAGAATGCGAGCTCAATCTGATTGGCTGATTGGATCGGCCAATCGGATTGAACTAGATTCTGATTGGCTGATTCCATCAGCCAATCAGAAAATTCCTACCTTAATTCCGATTGGCTGATAGAATCCTATCAGCCAATCGGAATTCGAGGGACGCCATCTTGGATGACGTCCCTTAAAGGAACAGTCATTCGTCGTTCAGTCGTCGGTCCGGATGGATGTTCCGCGCTGGATGTCTTCAGGATCCTGCCGCTTCGCTCCGGATGGAAGAAGATCGAAGATGCCGCTTGGAGAAGATGTTTGCCGGTCCGGATGTCCTCTTCTTGCCGGATAGGAGGAAGACTTTGGAGCCTCTTCTGGACTGGATTATGGATCGCCAACCCCCGCTTGGGTTGGATGAAGATGTTGGAGCCAGGACGGATCGGTGAACCTGGTATGGTGAAGACAAGGTAGGAAGATCTTCAGGGGCTTAGTGTTAGGTTTCTTTAAGGGGGTTTGGGTTAGATTAGGGGTATGTGGGTGGTGGGTTGTAATGTTGGGGGGGGGGTATTGTATGTTTTTTTTTACAGGCAAAAGAGCTGAAATTCTTGGGGCATGCCCCGCAAAGGGCCCTGTTCAGGGCTGGTAAGGTAAAAGAGCTTGTAACTTTTTTAATTTAGAATAGGGTAGGGAATTTTTTATTTTGGGGGGCTTTGTTATTTTATTAGGGGGCTTAGAGTAGGTGTAATTAGTTTAAAATTGTTGTAATATTTTTCTTATGTTTGTAAATATTTTTTTATTTTCTGTAACTTAGTTCTTTTTTATTTTTTGTACTTTAGCTAGTTTATTTAATTGTATTTATTTGTAGGAATTGTGTTTAATTAATTTATTGATAGTGTAGTGTTAGGTTAATTGTAGGTAATTGTAGGTAGTTTATTTAATTATTTTATTGATAGGGTAGTGTTAGGTTTAATTATAACTTAGGTTAGGATTTATTTTACAGGTAAATTTGTTATTATTTTAACTAGGTAACTATTAAATAGTTCTTAACTATTTAATAGCTATTGTACCTGGTTAAAATAATTTTAAAGTTGCCTGTAAAATAAATATTAATCCTAAAATAGCTATAATATAATTATAATTTATATTGTAGCTATATTAGGGTTTATTTTACAGGTAAGTATTTAGCTTTAAATAGAAATAAGTTATTTAATAAGAGTTAATTTATTTCGTTAGATAAATATTATATTTAACTTAGGGGGGTGTTAGTGTTAGGGTTAGACTTAGCTTTAGGGGTTAATCCATTTATTAGAATAGCGGTGAGCTCCGATCGGAAGATTAGGGGTTAATAATTGAAGTTAGGTCTCGGCGATGTTAGGGAGGGCAGATTAGGGGTTAATACTATTTATTATAGGGTTAGTGAGGCGGATTAGGGGTTAATAACTTTATTATAGTAGCGCTCAGGTCCGCTCGGCAGATTAGGGGTTAATAAGTGTAGGCAGGTGTCGGCGACGTTGTGGGGGGCAGGTTAGGGGTTAATAAATATAATATAGGGGTCGGCGGTGTTAGGGGTAGCAGATTAGGGGTACATAGGGATAACGTAGGTGGCGGCGGTTTACGGAGCGGCAGATTAGGGGTTTCAAAAAATATGCAGGGGTCAGCGATAGCGGGGGCGGCAGATTAGGGGTTAATAAGTGTAAGGTTAGGGGTGTTTAGACTCGGGGTACATGTTAGAGTGTTAGGTGCAGACGTAGGAAGTGTTTCCCCATAGGAAACAATGGGGCTGCGTTAGGAGCTGAACGCTGCTTTTTTGCAGGTGTTAGGTTTTTTTTCAGCTCAAACAGCCCCATTGTTTCCTATGGGGGAATCGTGCACGAGCACGTTTTTGAGGCCGGCCACGTCCGTAAGCAACTCTGGTATCGAGAGTTGCATTTGCGGTAAAAATGCTCTACGCTCCTTTTTTGGAGCCTAACGCAGCATTTGTTTGAACTCTCGATACCAGAGTTAATTTTATGGTGCGGCCAGAAAAAAGCCAGCGGAGCGTTAACAGCCCTTTTACCGCCGAACTCCAAATCTAGGCCTTAGACAAGGAAAGAAATCCGTTGAGCATTACATTACAGAATTTAAATTGTATGCCTCTGATTCAGCTTGGAGTCTGGTTTCACTCCGGAATCAGTTTAGACTTGGGTTATCTGACCAAGTTAAAGATGAACTTGCGAGAATAGAAATGCCAAGTACTCTGGAAGCTTTAATGAAGCTATCCACACAAATAGATTGAAGACTCAGAGAACGCAAGATGGAACGGAGTCATGCTGACATTCCTTCTAAGCAGCCATCATTTAACACCGCTCACTTCAAAGTGACAACTTCAGATCAGACCACTCCCATGGAGATAGGAGTTATTAGAGGACCACTTACTGCAGAGGAAAGACAGAGAAGACGGACAAATCAGCTGTGTATGTATTGTGCGAATCCCAATCACATGGTCACAGACTGTCCAGTACTTCGCAAGACCAAAAAGAGTAAGTCTATTATTGTAAATACTGCAACAAAACTATTAAAACCTTTACCTTACTGCAATGTATCTATCTTATTACAGTGGGACCTTAGACGACTGTCCATCAATGCCATAGTGGATTCCGGAGCCTTTGGAAATTTCATTGATAAAACTACTGTATTAAACAATAAAATACCCACTGTTGCAAAAAATAACCCTGTTTCCCTCAAGGTTATTGATGGTTCTGTTTTAGTAAATGGTCCTATTACACATCATACAGTTCCATTATTAGTTACTACACATGACGGACATTATGAATACATCACTTTTGATGTCATACCGTCCCCGCACTTCCAAGTTATTTTAGGTCTTTACTGGCTACAATTACATAATCCCACCATAGATTGGACATCACTCACCATTTCTTTCCAATCATCATTCTGTAAAAATACCTGTTTTCCTCAACCTGTGGTTTTACAAACCAGTACTGATCTACCTTGTATACCACATGCATATCTAGATTTCCAGGATGTATTCAGTAAAGTGGAGGCCGATTCGCTACCACCACATCGGGTATACGACTGCCCAATAGAATTGATTCCTGGTGCTACTTTACCAGTAGGACATCTCTACCCTCTTAGCCAACCTGAACTAGAACATTTAAAGGTGTATTTACAAGACAATCTCAAGAAAGGTTTTATCCGACCATCCACGTCTCCTGCAGCAGCAGGAATGTTTTTCGTGACTAACAAAGATTCAACTCTCCGTCCCATCATCGACTACTGGGAGCTTAACAAACGTACTGTAAAAAATAGGTATCCACTCCCTTTAATTCCAGAAATGATAGAACGGCTAACTGATGCTACAATATTCACTAAGCTGGATTTGCATGGGGGTTACAACCTAATTCGCATAAGGGAAGGCGACGAATGGCTCACTGCTTTTAGAACAAGATACAGGTTATTTGAATACCTAGTGATGCCATTCGGCCTTTGTAATGCCCCCGCAACCTTCCAGCACTTTATAAACGATATATTTCGATATCTTTAAGATGTCTGCCTAGTCGTCTATTTAGACGACATCTTGATCTATTCGCAGAACATCAAAGATCATATAAAACATGTCCCATGGGTCCTGGCTCGACTGAAGATTCATAAGCTATATGCTAAGCTTGAGAAATGCTCATTCCACCAATCTACCATCTCCTTTTTAGGGTATACCATCTCTTCGGAAGGTATTCAGATGCAGTCTCAAAAGGTGGAAGCAGTAAAGAACTGGCCACAACCCCAAGACCGAAAATCCTTACAGAGATTTCTCGGTTTTGCTAATTATTATAGGAAGTTCATAAGGAATTTATCTAGCATAGTCAAACCACTAACTCAACTCACAGGTATAACACATCCATTTATTTGGGAAACAAAGCATTCTACAGTTTTCGAACTTTTAAAGACATTGTTCACCGAAGCTCCTGTTTTACATTTACCGAATCCCAATCTCCAGCATGTTCTTGAGGTGCACTCTTCGGATTACGCCATAGGGGCAGTAATTTCCCAACAAAAAGGGCCCCATGAACCCCTACATCCAATTTCATTCTTTTCAAAGTCTATGACTCCAGCTGAAAAGAACTACGCAATTGGAGATAAAGAATTGTTAGCGATCCGAAAGTCATTGGAATTTTGGAGACACCTCCTTGAGGGTGCAAAGAAAACTTTTATAATTTACACTGACCACAAAAACCTACAATATCTCCAAAACAATAAGACTCTCTCCTCCAGACAAGTCAGGTGGAGTCTCTATTTTGCATGTTTTGATTTCCAGATACTCTACCATCCAGCTTTTAAAAATGGAAAAGCTGATGCTCTCTCACACCAGACTAATCCTTAATCACAAAATACCAATCCAACCACTATCATACCTACTGAACGGTTCATTGGTTTAACCTCAGACTTCCTGAAGGTTATACAAAGGTTTTCCTACTTACCACTACCAGAAACCAAGACAACTTTAATCAACCACAATGGTGTTTATTACTACAGAAATCGGATTTACTTACCCGAACCTTTAAGACCTCAAATTCTGAAAGAACAGCACGATTCTCCTCTGGCCGGTCATCCAGGAGAAAGACTTACACTAGAGTTATTAAGCAGATCCTATTGGTGGCCAGACATGAAAAGGACTATAGCAGATTATATAAAGACTTGTCTTACATGTCAAACATGTAACTCAGAGAAGAAGAGTCCATACGGACTACTCATGCCCTTACCTGTCTCAGATAGACCATGGAAACAAATTGGCATAGATTTTATCGTTGATTTACCAGCTTCAAAGAATTTTACCACCATAATGGTAGTTGTTGATAGTTTCTCTAAAATGGCCCATTTTTTACCATTTCATAAACTCCCAACAGCACCTGAAACTGCCAGACTATTTATTGATCAAATCGTCAAGTTACATGGGGTTCCCAACATCATCATCTCCGATAGGGGATCCCAATTCACTTCTCGGTTTTGGCAATGCCTCTGTAAATCCCTTAACATCAAACATCAGTTTACAACCTCTTTTCATCCTCAATCAAACGGGCAAGTTGAGAGAATCAACCAATGGTTGGATGAATTTCTACGTTGTTTTTGCGCCTATCAACAACATGACTGGATATCATATCTCTCTTCTGCTGAATTCGCTTATAACAATCTAATGAATTCCTCAACAAAACTTACACCATTCTATGCTAACTACGGTTATCACCCCACATTCACTTCACTTTCTACCACTCCTTCTGACTCACCCTTGGTGGACGAGTTCAATAATTCCTTGCAGGACAACTTTAATATTATTAAAGAAAACATCCTCAAAGCCCAGAATTCACAAAAGCATCATTACGACTTAAGACACAGGGAACCACCTCAGTACAAAAGCGGAGACCAAGTATGGTTATCAACCAGAAACTTGAGGATACAAGTACCTAGTAGGAAGTTAAGTAAAAAGTATTGTGGTCCCTTCACTATTGTGAAAGTAATCAATCCTAACGCAGTAACCTTGGACTTATCATCTTCCATGAAAATACATGCTACCTTCCACGTTTCCCTCCTCAAGCCATATGTTCCAACCAGATTACAAACATCTCATACTCCTTCAACTTTTGAAATTCAGGATTCTGATGTTTATGAGGTTGATCAGATAATGGATTCAAGATTTTCCAAGGGGGAACTGCAATACCTGGTGAGATGGAAAAACTTCTCTCAGGACGACGATACTTGGGAACCATCAAGTAATATCTATGCCCCCAGACTAGTATCCAGGTTCCATCAAACATTTCCTGATTCTCCTCGGCCTCAAGCTGAGGATCAGCTTGCTTGACGGGGGGATCATGTCAGGGATCAGGTTGCTTCTCTACTCTTAATTGGATCACCAATCATTTTCTGTCTACGCCTATTTAACACCTGAGCACCTTCCTAACCTTGCTTAGTATTTTGTTACTCCTTGCCAGAGCAACACTTAGCCTTTCCCTGTGACTTCCAAGTCACAGTTCGTTCTACCTACACTCTAACTGAACTATCCTTAAGAAGTTTGTTTGTTTTTCTCTACAGAAGGATTGCTGCACTACTCTCTCTGGAGCCTAATCTTCGGTTACTTCCAAATTCACTCACTACCTGGATTCTTTACCACCGGACTTATTGGTGAGCAGTTGAAATTCTATCTGAAGGAAACTAACCGATACTGCAGTAAGTGTGCCTCTAAAAATCATACCTAGTAAGTAGCCAGGTCTCCAGTAATCTCTCCTCATTCTCCCACGGCCATAACCGCTGACGTCACTCTGACAGCCTGCTACTCCTCACGCTGATCAGACAGGAAGTGACTGGACTGCTGCCAGCTCTCAAACAGACTCCAGATTTTCTCTGCCACAGAACAAAACACTGTGAGTACTTTGTGAATTATCTCAGTATTGTTCTGTCTTCTGCATATACCAACAGTGTCTATTTACAAGAGAACTTTGTGCAATTGTTGAGGAAAACCGCTACTTCATAATTGTGATACCTAAGGATTATAACACTTGTGACTTCCATTTCCTCTTTATCGTTACTGTATGAAGCTAAGGAGTGTACTATTTCCTTCTCAGTGTATATAACATATTATGGCAACATGTCTCTTATTCCTCTATAAGGACGTTTGAGACATAACTTCATTTCTACTTTTCAGTATAACCTGATATCTCTTTTGCATAATAACCTACACTGTTCCTAATGGTTTCACATTGAAGCTAGTGCTACCCATATTGAACAGTGTTACATTTTACACTCTTAACTGATAGAGATTCCTAGCAAGTCTGCCTTATCCTGACATATTGGGAACTTAGTCACACAATATGGCCATATTCTGCTTAGCCAGTCACCACTTTCAAGGTGCCCCAATTCAACTGGTCCTACTCTAAAGTCCTTTTGCCACAGAGGGCTGAAACATTCCTGCTTTTACTCTTCATAATAGAATGAGACTCCCTGGCTTTTTATTCACAACTCTATAACACTGTTATGAGCACACCTGAACTTGGGTGGGGTGCTTAAACCAATGGGAGATGGTCAGTCTCCCTGGTAATTTTAAATACAAATACCAAATTTTGTTTTTTTAGCACACCTTACAAAAAGTTAAAATCCACATCTGGGAGTGCTGCCAATATGACCCAGTAATTACAAAAACAAAGAGGTATCAGCGCACATCCATTTTCCAAAGCACAACATATTTTTTACTGCTGCAAAAAATTGCCTGCAAATACATCAAGAGTCAACTATTCTTTTTTAAATAATATTGTGTCAGGGATCAGGTTGCTTCTCTACTCTTAATTGGATCACCAATCATTTTCTGTCTACGCCTATTTAACACCTGAGCACCTTCCTAACCTTGCTTAGTATTTTGTTACTCCTTGCCAGAGCAACACTGAGCCTTTCCCTGTGACTTCCAAGTCACAGTTCATTCTACCTACACTCTAACTGAACTATCCTTAAGAAGTTTGTTTGTTTTTCTCTACAGAAGGATTGCTGCACTACTCTCTCTGGAGCCTAATCTTCGGTTACTTCCAAATTCACTCACTGCCTGGATTCTTTACCACCGGACTTATTGGTGAGCAGTTGAAATTCTACCTGAAGGAAACTAACCGATACTGCAGTAAGTGTGCCTCTAAAAATCATACCTAGTAAGTAGCCAGGTCTCCAGTAATCTCTCCTCATTCTCCCACGGCCGTAACCGCTGACGTCACTCTGACAGCCTGCTACTCCTCACGCTGATCAGACAGGAAGTGACTGGACTGCTGCCAGCTCTCAAACAGACTCCGGATTTTCTCCGCCACTGAACAAAACACTGTGAGTACTTTGTGAATTATCTCAGTATTGTTCTGTCTTCTGCATATACCAACAGTGTCTATTTACAAGAGAACTTTGTGCAATTGTTGAGGAAAACCGCTACTTCATAATTGTGATACCTAAGGATTATAACACTTGTGACTTCCATTTCCTGTTTATCGTTACTGTATGAAGCTAAGGAGTGTACTATTTCCTTCTCAGTGTATATAACATATTATGGCAACATGTCTCTTATTCCTCTATAAGGACGTTTGAGACATAACTTAATTTCTACTTTTCAGTATATCCTGATATCTCTTTTGCATAATAACCTACACTGTTCCTAATGGTTTCACTTTGAAGCTAGTGCTACCCATATTGAACAGTGTTACATTTTACACTCTTAACTGATAGAGATTCCTAGCAAGTCTGCCTTATCCTGACATAATACTAAGCCTTAAAAAATAAAACAAATAGCAGGTATGGATCTTGCTGAAGTTCCCCAGTTTGTTTTCAACTTAAATCAAAAGGTGGATAAAATGGGGCAGGCAATTCTTGACTTGCAATTAGAAACACAGGTTCTCAGGGAATTAATAAAAGATCTAAAAGATCAACGCACCCCCACCTTGGAAGCACAAGTTAGTTTACCAGATTTTTTTTCTTGTGATAGGAGATTATACAGACAATTTAAGAATGCATGTCATCTCCTATTCAACTTAAAACCCCATACCTTCCCTACAGATAGGGTCAGTGTACTTTCCACTATATCTTTCCTCAGGTCAGAACCCAGGGTTTGGGCTGACCACCTTTGTGAAACTAATGATCCTCTAATTAATTCCTTTTCCGGATTTTTCTCAGCTATGGATGAATTGTACAGTGATTCAGATATTCAACTCACAGCTGAACAAAAGATGAGAAATCTTAGACAAAGAAAGAAATCCGTTGAGGATTACATTACAGAATTTAAATTGTATGCCTCTGATTCAGCTTGGAGCCTGGTTTCACTCCGGAATCAGTTTAGACTTGGGTTATCTGACCAAGTTAAAGATGAACTTGCGAGAATAGAAATGCCAAGTACTCTGGAAGCTTTAATGAAGCTATCCACACAAATAGATCGAAGACTCAGAGAACGCAAGATGGAACGGAGTCATGCTGACATTCCTTCTAAGCAGCCATCATTTAACACCGCTCACTTCAAAGCGACAACTTCAGATCAGACCACTCCCATGGAGATAGGAGTTATTAGAGGACCACTTACTGCAGAGGAAAGACAGAGAAGACGGACAAATCAGCTGTGTATGTATTGTGCGAATCCCAATCACATGGTCACAGACTGTCCAGTACTTCGCAAGACCAAAAAGAGTAAGTCTATTATTGTAAATACTGCAACAAAACTATTAAAACCTTTACCTTACTGCAATGTATCTATCTTATTACAGTGGGACCTTAGACGACTGTCCATCAATGCCATAGTGGATTCCGGAGCCTTTGGAAATTTCATTGATAAAACTACTGTATTAAACAATAAAATACCCACTGTTGCAAAAAATCACCCTGTTTCCCTCAAGGTTATTGATGGTTCTGTTTTAGTAAATGGTCCTATTACACATTATACAGTTCCATTATTAGTTACTACACATGACGGACATTATGAATACATCACTTTTGATGTCATACCGTCCCCGCACTTCCAAGTTATTTTAGGTCTTTACTGGCTGCAATTACATAATCCCACCATAGATTGGACATCACTCACCATTTCTTTCCAATCATCATTCTGTAAAAATACCTGTTTTCCTCAACCTGTGGTTTTACAAACCAGTACTGATCTACCTTGTATACCACATGCATATCTAGATTTCCAGGAAGTATTCAGTAAAGTGGAGGCCGATTCGCTACCACCACATCGGGTATACGACTGCCCAATAGAATTGATTCCTGGTGCTACTTTACCAGTAGGACATCTCTACCCTCTTAGCCAACCTGAACTAGAACATTTAAAGGTGTATTTACAAGACAATCTCAAGAAAGGTTTTATCCGACCATCCACATCTCCTGCAGCAGCGGGAATGTTTTTCTTGACTAACAAAGATTCAACTCTCAGTCCCATCATCGACTACAGGGAGCTTAACAAACGTACTGTAGAAAATCGGTATCCACTCCCTTTAATTCCAGAAATGATAGAACGGCTAACTGATGCTACAATATTCACTAAGCTGGATTTGCATGGGGGTTACAACCTAATTCGTATAAGGGAAGGCGATGAATGGCTCACTGCTTTTAGAACAAGATACGGGTTACTTGAATACCTAGTGATGCCATTCGGCCTTTGTAATGCCCCCGCAACCTTCCAGCACTTTATAAACGATATATTTCGATATCTTTTAGATGTCTGCCTAGTCGTCTATTTAGACGACATCTTGATCTATTTGCAGAACATCAAAGATCATATAAAACATGTCCGATGTGTCCTGGCTCGACTGAAGATTCATAAGCTATATGCTAAGCTTGAGAAATGCTCATTCCACCAATCTACCATCTCTTTTTTAGGGTATACCATCTCTTCGGAAGGTATTCAGATGCAGTTTCAAAAGGTGGAAGCAGTAAAGAACTGGCCACAACCCCAAGACCGAAAATCCTTACAGAGATTTCTCGGTTTTGCTAATTATTATAGGAAGTTCATAAGGAGTTTATCTAGCATAGTCAAACCACTAACTCAACTCACAGGTATAACACATCCATTTATTTAGGAAACAAAGCATACTATAGTTTTCGAACTTTTAAAGACATTGTTCACCGAAGCTCCTGTTTTACATTTACCGAATCCCAATCTCCAGCATGTTCTTGAGGTGGACTCTTCAGATTACGCCATAGGGGCAGTACTTTCCCAACAAAAAGGGCCCCATGAACCCCTACATCCAATTTAATTCTTTTCAAAGTCTATGACTCCAGCTGAAAAGAACTACGCAATTGGAGATAAAGAATTGTTAGCGATCCGAAAGTCATTGGAATTTTGGAGACACCTCCTTGAGGGTGCAAAGAAAACTTTTATAATTTACACTGACCACAAAAACCTACAATATCTCCAAAACAATAAGACTCTCTCCTCCAGACAAGTCAGGTGGAGTCTCTATTTTGCATGTTTTGATTTCCAGATACTCTACCGTCCAGCTTTTAAAAATGGAAAAGCTGATGCTCTCTCACGCCAGACTAATCCTTAATCACAAAATACCAATCCAACCACTATCATACCTACTGAACGGTTCATTGGTTTAACCTCAGACTTCCTGAAGGTTATACGAAGGTTTTCCTACTTACCACTATCAGAAACCAAGACAACGTTAATCAACCACAATGGTGTTTATTACTACGGAAATCGTATTTACTTACCCGAACCTTTAAGACCTCAATTCTGAAAGAACAGCACGATTCTCCTCTGGCCGGTCATCCAGGAGAAAGACGTACACTAGAGTTATCAAGCAGATCCTATTGGTGGCCAGACATGAAAAGGACAATAGCAGATTATATAAAGAATTGTCTTACATGCCAAACATGTAACTCAGAGAAGAAGAGTCCATACGGACTACTCATGCCCTTACCTGTCTCAGATAGACCATGGAAACAAATTGGCATAGATTTTATCGTTGATTTACCACCTTCAAAGAATTTTACCACCATAATGGTAGTTGTTGATAGTTTCTCTAAAATGGCCCATTTTTTACCATTTCATAAACTCCTAACAGCACCTGAAACTGCCAGACTATTTATTGATCAAATCGTCAAGTTACATGGGGTTCCCAACATCATCATCTCCGATAGGGGATCCCAATTCACTTCTCGGTTTTGGCAATGCCTCTGTAAATCCCTTAACATCAAACATCAGTTTACAACCTCTTTTCATCCTCAATCAAACGGGCAAGTTGAGAGAATCAACCAATGGTTGGATGAATATCTACATTGTTTTTGCGCCTATCAACAACATGGCTGGATATCATATCTCTCTTCTGCTGAATTCGCTTATAACAATCTAATGAATTCCTCAACAAAACTTACACCATTCTATGCTAACTACGGTTATCACCCCACATTCACTTCACTTTCTACCACTCCTTCTGACTCACCCTTGGTGGACGAGTTCAATAATTCCTTGCAGGACAACTTTAATATTATTAAAGAAAACATCCTCAAAGCCCAGAATTCACAAAAGCATCATTACGACTTAAGACACAGGGAACCACCTCAGTACAAAAGCGGAGACCAAGTATGGTTATCAACCAGAAACTTGAGGATACAAGTACCTAGTAGGAAGTTAAGTAAAAAGTATTGTGGTCCCTTCACTATTGTGAAAGTAATCAATCCTAACGCAGTAACCTTGGACTTATCATCTTCCATGAAAATACATGCTACCTTCCACGTTTCCCTCCTCAAGCCATATGTTCCAACCAGATTACAAACATCTCATACTCCTTCAACTTTTGAAATTCAGGATTCTGATGTTTATGAGGTTGATCAGATAATGGATTCAAGATTTTCCAAGGGGGAACTGCAATACCTGGTGAGATGGAAAAACTTCTCTCAGGACGACGATACTTGGGAACCATCAAGTAATATCTATGCCCCCAGACTAGTATCCAGGTTCCATCAAACATTTCCTGATTCTCCTCGGCCTCAAGCTGAGGATCAGCTTGCTTGACGGGGGGATCATGTCAGGGATCAGGTTGCTTCTCTACTCTTAATTGGATCACCAATCATTTTCTGTCTACGCCTATTTAACACCTGAGCACCTTCCTAACCTTGCTTAGTATTTTGTTACTCCTTGCCAGAGCAACACTTAGCCTTTCCCTGTGACTTCCAAGTCACAGTTCGTTCTACCTACACTCTAACTGAACTATCCTTAAGAAGTTTGTTTGTTTTTCTCTACAGAAGGATTGCTGCACTACTCTCTCTGGAGCCTAATCTTCGGTTACTTCCAAATTCACTCACTGCCTGGATTCTTTACCACCGGACTTATTGGTGAGCAGTTGAAATTCTATCTGAAGGAAACTAACCGATACTGCAGTAAGTGTGCCTCTAAAAATCATACTTAGTAAGTAGCCAGGTCTCCAGTAATCTCTCCTCATTCTCCCACGGCCGTAACCGCTGACGTCACTCTGACAGCCTGCTACTCCTCACGCTGATCAGACAGGAAGTGACTTGACTGCTGCCAGCTCTCAAACAGACTCCGGATTTTCTCTGCCAAAGAACAAAACACTGCGAGTACTTTGTGAATTATCTCAGTATTGTTCTGTCTTCTGCATATACCAACAGTGTCTATTTACAAGAGAACTTTGTGCAATTGTTGAGGAAAACCGCTACTTCATAATTGTGATACCTAAGGATTATAACACTTGTGACTTCCATTTCCTGTTTATCGTTACTGTATGAAGCTAAGGAGTGTACTATTTCCTTCTCAGTGTATATAACATATTATGGCAACATGTCTCTTATTCCTCTATAAGGACGTTTGAGACATAACTTAATTTCTACTTTTCAGTATATCCTGATATCTCTTTTGCATAATAACCTACACTGTTCCTAATGGTTTCACTTTGAAGCTAGTGCTACCCATATTGAACAGTGTTACATTTTACACTCTTAACTGATAGAGATTCCTAGCAAGTCTGCCTTATCCTGACATAATACTAAGCCTTAAAAAATAAAACAAATAGCAGGTATGGATCTTGCTGAAGTTCCCCAGTTTGTTTTCAACTTTAATCAAAAGGTGGATAAAATGGGGCAGGCAATTCTTGACTTGCAATTAGAAACACAGGTTCACAGGGAATTAATAAAAGATCTAAAAGATCAACGCACCCCCACCTTGGAACCACAAGTTAGTTTACCAGATTTTTTTTCTGGTGATAGGAGATTATACAGACAATTTAAGAATGCATGTCATCTCCTATTCAACTTAAAACCCCATACCTTCCCTACAGATAGGGTCAGGGTACTTTCCACTATATCTTTCCTCAGGTCAGAACCCAGGGTTTGGGCTGACCACCTTTGTGAAACTAATGATCCTCTAATTAATTCCTTTTCCGGATTTTTCTCAGCTATGGATGAATTGTACAGTGATTCAGATATTCAACTCACAGCTGAACAAAAGATGAGAAATCTTAGACAAGGAAAGAAATCCGTTGAGGATTACATTACAGAATTTAAATTGTATGCCTCTGATTCAGCTTGGAGCCTGGTTTCACTCCGGAATCAGTTTAGACTTGGGTTATCTGACCAAGTTAAAGATGAACTTGCGAGAATAGAAATGCCAAGTACTCTGGAAGCTTTAATGAAGCTATCCACACAAATAGATCGAAGACTCAGAGAACGCAAGATGGAACGGAGTCATGCTGACATTCCTTCTAAGCAGCCATCATTTAACACCGCTCACTTCAAAGCGACAACTTCAGATCAGACCACTCCCATGGAGATAGGAGTTATTAGAGGACCACTTACTGCAGAGGAAAGACAGAGAAGATGGACAAATCAGCTGTGTATGTATTGTGCGAATCCCAATCACATGGTCACAGACTGTCCAGTACTTCGCAAGACCTAAAAGAGTAAGTCTATTATTGTAAATACTGCAACAAAACTATTAAAACCTTTACCTTACTGCAATGTATCTATCTTATTACAGTGGGACTTTAGACGACTGGCAATCAATGCCATAGTGGATTCCGGAGCCTTTGGAAATTTCATTGATAAAACTACTGTATTAAACAATAAAATACCCACTGTTGCAAAAAATCACCCTGTTTCCCTCAAGGTTATTGATGGTTCTGTTTTAGTAAATGGTCCTATTACACATTATACAGTTCCATTATTAGTTACTACACATGACGGACATTATGAATACATCACTTTTGATGTCATACCGTCCCTGCACTTCCAAGTTATTTTAGGTCTTTACTGGCTGCAATTACATAATCCCACCATAGATTGGACATCACTCACCATTTCTTTCCAATCATCATTCTGTAAAAATACCTGTTTTCCTCAACCTTTGGTTTTACAAACCAGTACTGATCTACCTTGTATACCACATGCATATCTAGATTTCCAGGAAGTATTCAGTAAAGTGGAGGCCGATTTGCTACCACCACATTGGGTATACGACTGCCCAATAGAATTGATTCCTGGTGCTACTTTACCAGTAGGACATCTCTACCCTCTTAGCCAACCTGAACTAGAACATTTAAAGGTGTATTTACAAGACAATCTCAAGAAAGGTTTTATCCGACCATCCACGTCTCCTGCAGCAGCGGGAATGTTTTTCGTGACTAACAAAGATTCAACTCTCCGTCCCATCATCGACTACAGGGAGCTTAACAAACGTACTGTAAAAAATCGGTATCCACTCCCTTTAATTCCAGAAATGATAGAACGGCTAACTGATGCTAACATATTCACTAAGCTGGATTTGCATGGGGGTTACAACCTAATTCGTATAAGGGAAGGCGACGAATGGCTCACTGCTTTTAGAACAAGATACGGGTTATTTGAATACCTAGTGATGCCATTCGGCCTTTGTAATGCCCCCACAACCTTCCAGCACTTTATAAACAATATATTTCGATTTCTTTTAGATGTCTGCCTAGTCGTCTATTTAGACAACATCTTGATCTATTTGCAGAACATCAAAGATCATATAAAACATGTCCGATGTGTCCTGGCTCGACTGAAGATTCATAAGCTATATGCTAAGCTTGAGAAATGCTCATTCCACCAATCTACCATCTCTTTTTTAGGGTATACCATCTCTTCGGAAGGTATTCAGATGCAGTTTCAAAAGGTGGAAGCAGTAAAGAACTGGCCACAACCCCAAGACCGAAAATCCTTACAGAGATTTCTCGGTTTTGCTAATTATTATAGGAAGTTCATAAGGAATTTATCTAGCATAGTCAAACCACTAACTCAACTCACAGGTATAACACATCCATTTATTTGGGAAACAAAGCATACTACAGTTTTCGAACTTTTAAAGACATTGTTCACCGAAGCTCCTGTTTTACATTTACCGAATCCCAATCTCCAGCATGTTCTTGAGGTGGACTCTTCAGATTACGCCATAGGGGCAGTACTTTCCCAACAAAAAGGGCCCCATGAACCCCTACATCCAATTTAATTCTTTTCAAAGTCTATGACTCCAGCTGAAAAGAACTACGCAATTGGAGATAAATAATTGTTAGCGATCCGAAAGTCATTGGAATTTTGGAGACACCTCCTTGAGGGTGCAAAGAAAACTTTTATAATTTACACTGACCACAAAAACCTACAATATCTCCAAAAAAATAAGACTCTCTCCTCCAGACAATTCAGGTGGAGTCTCTATTTTGCACGTTTTGATTTCCAGATACTCTACCGTCCAGCTTTTAAAAATGGAAAAGCTGATGCTCTCTCACGCCAGACTAATCCTTAATCACAAAATACCAATCCAACCACTATCATACCTACTGAACGGTTCATTGGTTTAACCTCAGACTTATTGAAGGTTATACGAAGGTTTTCCTACTTACCACTACCAGAAACCAAGACAACATTAATCAACCACAATGGTGTTTATTACTACGGAAATCGGATTTACTTACCCGAACCTTTAAGACCTCAAATTCTGAAAGAACAGCACGATTTTCCTCAGGCCGGTCATCCAGGAGAAAGACGTACACTAGAGTTATCAAGCAGATCCTATTGGTGGCAAGACATGAAAAGGACAATAGCAGATTATATAAAGACTTGTCTTACATGCCAAACATGTAACTCAGAGAAGAAGAGTCCATACGGACTACTCATGCCCTTACCTGTCTCAGATAGACCATGGAAACAAATTGGCATAGATTTTATCGTTGATTTACCACCTTCAAAGAATTTTACCACCATAATGGTAGTTGTTGATAGTTTCTCTAAAATGGCCCATTTTTTACCATTTCATAACCTCCCAACAGCACCTGAAACTGCCAGACTATTTATTGATCAAATCGTAAAGTTACATGGGGTTCCCAACATCATCATCTCCGATAGGGGATCCCAATTCACTTCTTGGTTTTGGCAATGCCTCTGTAAATCCCTTAACATCAAACATCAGTTTACAACCTCTTTTCATCCTCAATCAAACGGGCAAGTTGAGAGAATCAACCAATGGTTGGATGAATATCTATGTTGTTTTTGCGCCTATCAACAACATGACTGGATATCATATCTCTCTTCTGCTGAATTCGCTTATAACAATCTAATGAATTCCTCAACAAAACTTACACCATTCTATGCTAACTACGGTTATCACCCCACATTCACTTCACTTTCTACCACTCCTTCTGACTCACCCTTGGTGGACGAGTTCAATAATTCCTTGCAGGACAACTTTAATATTATTAAAGAAAACATCCTCAAAGCCCAGAATTCACAAAAGCATCATTACGACTTAAGACACAGGGAACCACCTCAGTACAAAAGCGGAGACCAAGTATGGTTATCAACCAGAAACTTGAGGATACAAGTACCTAGTAGGAAGTTAAGTAAAAAGTATTGTGGTCCCTTCACTATTGTGAAAGTAATCAATCCTAACGCAGTAACCTTGGACTTATCATCTTCCATGAAAATACATGCTACCTTCCACGTTTCCCTCCTCAAGCCATATGTTCCAACCAGATTACAAACATCTCATACTCCTTCAACTTTTGAAATTCAGGATTCTGATGTTTATGAGGTTGATCAGATAATGGATTCAAGATTTTCCAAGGGGGAACTGCAATACCTGGTGAGATGGAAAAACTTCTCTCAGGACGACGATACTTGGGAACCATCAAGTAATATCTATGCCCCCAGACTAGTATCCAGGTTCCATCAAACATTTCCTGATTCTCCTCGGCCTCAAGCTGAGGATCAGTTTGCTTGACGGGGGGATCATGTCAGGGATCAGGTTGCTTCTCTACTCTTAATTGGATCACCAATCATTTTCTGTCTACGCCTATTTAACACCTGAGCACCTTCCTAACCTTGCTTAGTATTTTGTTACTCCTTGCCAGAGCAACACTGAGCCTTTCCCTGTGACTTCCAAGTCACAGTTCGTTCTACCTACACTCTAACTGAACTATCCTTAAGAAGTTTGTTTGTTTTTCTCTACAGAAGGATTGCTGCACTACTCTCTCTGGAGCCTAATCTTCGGTTACTTCCAAATTCACTCACTGCCTGGATTCTTTACCACCGGACTTATTGGTGAGCAGTTGAAATTCTATCTGAAGGAAACTAACCGATACTGCAGTAAGTGTGCCTCTAAAAATCATACCTAGTAAGTAGCCAGGTCTCCAGTAATCTCTCCTCATTCTCCCACGGCCGTAACCGCTGACGTCACTCTGACAGCCTGCTACTCCTCACGCTGATCAGACAGGAAGTGACTGGACTGCTGCCAGCTCTCAAACAGACTCCGGATTTTCTCTGCCACAGAACAAAACACTGTGAGTACTTTGTGAATTATCTCAGTATTGTTCTGTCTTCTGCATATACCAACAGTGTCTATTTACAAGAGAACTTTGTGCAATTGTTGAGGAAAACCGCTACTTCATAATTGTGATACCTAAGGATTATAACACTTGTGACTTCCATTTCCTCTTTATCGTTACTGTATGAAGCTATGGAGTGTACTATTTCCTTCTCAGTGTATATAACATATTATGGCAACATGTCTCTTATTCCTCTATAAGGACGTTTGAGACATAACTTCATTTCTACTTTTCAGTATAACCTGATATCTCTTTTGCATAATAACCTACACTGTTCCTAATGGTTTCACTTTGAAGCTAGTGCTACCCATATTAAACAGTGTTACATTTTACACTCTTAACTGATAGAGATTCCTAGCAAGTCTGCCTTATCCTGACATATTGGGAACTTAGTCACACAATATGGCCATATTCTGCTTAGCCAGTCACCACTTTCAAGGTGCCCCAATTCAACTGGTCCTACTCTAAAGTCCTTTTGCCACAGAGGGCTGAAACATTCCTGCTTTTACTCTTCATAATAGAATGAGACTCCCTGGCTTTTTATTCACAACTCTATAACACTGTTATGAGCACACCTGAACTTGGGTGGGGTGCTTAAACCAATGGGAGATGGTCAGTCTCCCTGGTAATTTTAAATACAAATACAAAATTTGTTTTTTTAGCACACCTTACAAAAAGTTTAAATCCACATCTGGGAGTGCTGCCAATATGACCCAGTAATTACAAAAACAAAGACGTATAAGCGCACATCCATTTTCCAAAGCACAACATATTTTTTACTGCTGCAAAAAATTGCCTGCAAATACATCAAGAGACAACTATTCTTTTTTAAATAATATTGTGTCAGGGATCAGGTTGCTTCTCTACTCTTAATTGGATCACCAATCATTTTCTGTCTACGCCTATTTAACACCTGAGCACTTTCCTAACCTTGCTTAGTATTTTGTTACTCCTTGCCAGAGCAACACTGAGCCTTTCCCTGTGACTTCCAAGTCACAGTTCATTCTACCTACACTCTAACTGAACTATCCTTAAGAAGTTTGTTTGTTTTTCTCTACAGAAGGATTGCTGCACTACTCTCTCTGGAGCCTAATCTTCGGTTACTTCCAAATTCACTCACTGCCTGGATTATTTACCACCGGACTTATTGGTGAGCAGTTGAAATTCTACCTGAAGGAAACTAACCAATACTGCAGTAAGTGTGCCTCTAAAAATCATACCTAGTAAGTAGCCAGGTCTCCAGTAATCTCTCCTCATTCTCCCACGGCCGTAACCGCTGACGTCACTCTGACAGCCTGCTACTCCTCACGCTGATCAGACAGGAAGTGACTGGACTGCTGCCAGCTCTCAAACAGACTCCGGATTTTCACCGCCACTGAACAAAACACTGTGAGTACTTTGTGAATTATCTCAGTATTGTTCTGTCTTCTGCATATACCAACAGTGTCTATTTACAAGAGAACTTTGTGCAATTGTTGAGGAAAACCGCTACTTCATAATTGTGATACCTAAGGATTATAACACTTGTGACTTCCATTTCCTGTTTATCGTTACTGTATGAAGCTAAGGAGTGTACTATTTCCTTCTCAGTGTATATAACATATTATGGCAACATGTCTCTTATTCCTCTATAAGGACGTTTGAGACATAACTTAATTTCTACTTTTCAGTATATCCTGATATCTCTTTTGCATAATAACCTACACTGTTCCTAATGGTTTCACTTTGAAGCTAGTGCTACCCATATTGAACAGTGTTACATTTTACACTCTTAACTGATAGAGATTCCTAGCAAGTCTGCCTTATCCTGACATAATACTAAGCCTTAAAAAATAAAACAAATAGCAGGTATGGATCTTGCTGAAGTTCCCCAGTTTGTTTTCAACTTAAATCAAAAGGTGGATAAAATGGGGCAGGCAATTCTTGACTTGCAATTAGAAACACAGGTTCTCAGGGAATTAATAAAAGATCTAAAAGATCAACGCACCCCCACCTTGGAACCACAAGTTAGTTTACCAGATTTTTTTTCTGGTGATAGGAGATTATACAGACAATTTAAGAATGCATGTCATCTCCTATTCAACTTAAAACCCCATACCTTCCCTACAGATAGGGTCAGGGTACTTTCCACTATATCTTTCCTCAGGTCAGAACCCAGGGTTTGGGCTGACCACCTTTGTGAAACTAATGATCCTCTAATTAATTCCTTTTCCAGATTTTTCTCAGCTATGGATGAATTGTACAGTGATTCAGATATTCAACTCACAGCTGAACAAAAGATGAGAAATCTTAGACAAAGAAAGAAATCCGTTGAGGATTACATTACAGAATTTAAATTGTATGCCTCTGATTCAGCTTGGAGCCTGGTTTCACTCCGGAATCAGTTTAGACTTGGGTTATCTGACCAAGTTAAAGATGAACTTGCGAGAATAGAAATGCCAAGTACTCTGGAAGCTTTAATGAAGCTATCCACACAAATAGATCGAAGACTCAGAGAACGCAAGATGGAACGGAGTCATGCTGACATTCCTTCTAAGCAGCCATCATTTAACACCGCTCACTTCAAAGCGACAACTTCAGATCAGACCACTCCCATGGAGATAGGAGTTATTAGAGGACCACTTACTGCAGAGGAAAGACAGAGAAGACGGACAAATCAGCTGTGTATGTATTGTGCGAATCCCAATCACATGGTCACAGACTGTCCAGTACTTCGCAAGACCAAAAAGAGTAAGTCTATTATTGTAAATACTGCAACAAAACTATTAAAACCTTTACCTTACTGCAATGTATCTATCTTATTACAGTGGGACCTTAGACGACTGTCCATCAATGCCATAGTGGATTCCGGAGCCTTTGGAAATTTCATTGATAAAACTACTGTATTAAACAATAAAATACCCACTGTTGCAAAAAATCACCCTGTTTCCCTCAAGGTTATTGATGGTTCTGTTTTAGTAAATGGTCCTATTACACATTATACAGTTCCATTATTAGTTACTACACATGACGGACATTATGAATACATCACTTTTGATGTCATACCGTCCCCGCACTTCCAAGTTATTTTAGGTCTTTACTGGCTGCAATTACATAATCCCACCATAGATTGGACATCACTCACCATTTCTTTCCAATCATCATTCTTTAAAAATACCTGTTTTCCTCAACCTGTGGTTTTACAAACCAGTACTGATCTACCTTGTATACCACATGCATATCTAGATTTCCAGGAAGTATTCAGTAAAGTGGAGGCCGATTCGCTACCACCACATCGGGTATACGACTGCCCAATAGAATTGATTCCTGGTGCTACTTTACCAGTAGGACATCTCTACCCTCTTAGCCAACCTGAACTAGAACATTTAAAGGTGTATTTACAAGACAATCTCAAGAAAGGTTTTATCCGACCATCCACGTCTCCTGCAGCAGCGGGAATGTTTTTCGTGACTAACAAAGATTCAACTCTCAGTCCCATCATCGACTACAGGGAGCTTAACAAACGTACTGTAGAAAATCGGTATCCACTTCCTTTAATTCCAGAAATGATAGAACGGCTAACTGATGCTACAATATTCACTAAGCTGGATTTGCATGGGGGTTACAACCTAATTCGTATAAGGGAAGGCGATGAATGGCTCACTGCTTTTAGAACAAGATACGGGTTACTTGAATACCTAGTGATGCCATTCGGCCTTTGTAATGCCCCCGCAACCTTCCAGCACTTTATAAACGATATATTTCGATATCTTTTAGATGTCTGCCTAGTCGTCTATTTAGACGACATCTTGATCTATTTGCAGAACATCAAAGATCATATAAAACATATCCGATGTGTCCTGGCTCGACTGAAGATTCATAAGCTATATGCTAAGCTTGAGAAATGCTCATTCCACCAATCTACCATCTCTTTTTTAGGGTATACCATCTCTTCGGAAGGTATTCAGATGCAGTTTCAAAAGGTGGAAGCAGTAAAGAACTGGCCACAACCCCAAGACCGAAAATCCTTACAGAGATTTCTCGGTTTTTCTAATTATTATAGGAAGTTCATAAGGAATTTATCTAGCATAGTCAAACCATTAACTCAACTCACAGGTATAACACATCCATTTATTTGGGAAACAAAGCATACTACAGTTTTCAAACTTTTAAAGACATTGTTCACCGAAGCTCCTGTTTTACATTTACCGAATCCCAATCTCCAGCATGTTCTTGAGGTGGACTCTTCAGATTACGCCATAGGGGCAGTATTTTCCCAACAAAAAGGGCCCCATGAACCCCTACATCCAATTTAATTCTTTTCAAAGTCTATGACTCCAGCTGAAAAGAACTACGCAATTGGAGATAAAGAATTGTTAGCGATCCGAAAGTCATTGGAATTTTGGAGACACCTCCTTGAGGGTGCAAAGAAAACTTTTATAATTTACACTGACCACAAAAACCTACAATATCTCCAAAACAATAAGACTCTCTCCTCCAGACAAGTCAGGTGGAGTCTCTATTTTGCATGTTTTGATTTCCAGATACTCTACCGTCCAGCTTTTAAAAATGGAAAAGCTGATGCTCTCTCACGCCAGACTAATCCTTAATCACAAAATACCAATCCAACCACTATCATACCTACTGAACGGTTCATTGGTTTAACCTCAGACTTCCTGAAGGTTATACGAAGGTTTTCCTACTTACCACTACCAGAAACCAAGACAACGTTAATCAACCACAATGGTGTTTATTACTACGGAAATCGGATTTACTTACCCGAACTTTTAAGACCTCAAATTCTGAAAGAACAGCACGATTCTCCTCTGGCCGGTCATCCAGGAGAAAGACATACACTAGAGTTATCAAGCAGATCCTATTGGTGGCCAGACATGAAAAGGACAATAGCAGATTATATAAAGAATTGTCTTACATGCCAAACATGTAACTCAGAGAAGAAGAGTCCATACGGACTACTCATGCCCTTACCTGTCTCAGATAGACCATGGAAACAAATTGGCATAGATTTTATCGTTGATTTACCACCTTCAAAGAATTTTACCACCATAATGGTAGTTGTTGATAGTTTCTCTAAAATGGCCCATTTTTTACCATTTCATAAACTCCCAACAGCACCTGAAACTGCCAGACTATTTATTGATCAAATCGTCAAGTTACATGGGGTTCCCAACATCATCATCTCCGATAGGGGATCCCAATTCACTTCTCGGTTTTGGCAATGCCTCTGTAAATCCCTTAACATCAAACATCAGTTTACAACCTCTTTTCATCCTCAATCAAACGGGCAAGTTGAGAGAATCAACCAATGGTTGGATGAATATCTACGTTGTTTTTGCGCCTATCAACAACATGACTGGATATCATATCTCTCTTCTGCTGAATTCGCTTATAACAATCTAATGAATTCCTCAACAAAACTTACACCATTCTATGCTAACTACGGTTATCACCCCACATTCACTTCACTTTCTACCACTCCTTCTGACTCACCCTTGGTGGACGAGTTCAATAATTCCTTGCAGGACAACTTTAATATTATTAAAGAAAACATCCTCAAAGCCCAGAATTCACAAAAGCATCATTACGACTTAAGACACAGGGAACCACCTCAGTACAAAAGCGGAGACCAAGTATGGTTATCAACCAGAAACTTGAGGATACAAGTACCTAGTAGGAAGTTAAGTAAAAAGTATTGTGGTCCCTTCACTATTGTGAAAGTAATCAATCCTAACGCAGTAACCTTGGACTTATCATCTTCCATGAAAATACATGCTACCTTCCACGTTTCCCTCCTCAAGCCATATGTTCCAACCAGATTACAAACATCTCATACTCCTTCAACTTTTGAAATTCAGGATTCTGATGTTTATGAGGTTGATCAGATAATGGATTCAAGATTTTCCAAGGGGGAACTGCAATACCTGGTGAGATGGAAAAACTTCTCTCAGGACGACGATACTTGGGAACCATCAAGTAATATCTATGCCCCCAGACTAGTATCCAGGTTCCATCAAACATTTCCTGATTCTCCTCGGCCTCAAGCTGAGGATCAGCTTGCTTGACGGGGGGATCATGTCAGGGATCAGGTTGCTTCTCTACTCTTAATTGGATCACCAATCATTTTCTGTCTACGCCTATTTAACACCTGAGCACCTTCCTAACCTTGCTTAGTATTTTGTTACTCCTTGCCAGAGCAACACTTAGCCTTTCCCTGTGACTTCCAAGTCACAGTTCGTTCTACCTACACTCTAACTGAACTATCCTTAAGAAGTTTGTTTGTTTTTCTCTACAGAAGGATTGCTGCACTACTCTCTCTGGAGCCTAATCTTCGGTTACTTCCAAATTCACTCACTGCCTGGATTCTTTACCACCGGACTTATTGGTGAGCAGTTGAAATTCTATCTGAAGGAAACTAACCGATACTGCAGTAAGTGTGCCTCTAAAAATCATACTTAGTAAGTAGCCAGGTCTCCAGTAATCTCTCCTCATTCTCCCACGGCCGTAACCGCTGACGTCACTCTGACAGCCTGCTACTCCTCACGCTGATCAGACAGGAAGTGACTTGACTGCTGCCAGCTCTCAAACAGACTCCGGATTTTCTCTGCCAAAGAACAAAACACTGCGAGTACTTTGTGAATTATCTCAGTATTGTTCTGTCTTCTGCATATACCAACAGTGTCTATTTACAAGAGAACTTTGTGCAATTGTTGAGGAAAACCGCTACTTCATAATTGTGATACCTAAGGATTATAACACTTGTGACTTCCATTTCCTGTTTATCGTTACTGTATGAAGCTAAGGAGTGTACTATTTCCTTCTCAGTGTATATAACATATTATGGCAACATGTCTCTTATTCCTCTATAAGGAAGTTTGAGACATAACTTAATTTCTACTTTTCAGTATATCCTGATATCTCTTTTGCATAATAACCTACACTGTTCCTAATGGTTTCACTTTGAAGCTAGTGCTACCCATATTGAACAGTGTTACATTTTACACTCTTAACTGATAGAGATTCCTAGCAAGTCTGCCTTATCCTGACATATTGGGAACTTAGTCACACAATATGGCCATATTCTGCTTAGCCAGTCACCACTTTCAAGGTGCCCCAATTCAACTGGTCCTACTCTAAAGTCCTTTTGCCACAGAGGGCTGAAACATTCCTGCTTTTACTCTTCATAATAGAATGAGACTCCCTGGCTTTTTATTCACAACTCTATAACACTGTTATGAGCACACCTGAACTTGGGCGGGGTGCTTAAACCAATGGGAGATGGTCAGTCTCCCTGGTAATTTTAAATACAAATACAAAATTTGGTTTTTTAGCACACCTTACAAAAAGTTTAAATCCACATCTGGGAGTGCTGCCAATATGACCCAGTAATTACAAAAACAAAGAGGTATCAGCGCACATCCATTTTCCAAAGCACAACATATTTTTTGCTGCTGCAAAAAATTGCCTGCAAATACATCAAGAGACAACTATTCTTTTTTAAATAATATTGTGTCAGGCATCAGGTTGCTTCTCTACTCTTAATTGGATCACCAATCATTTTCTGTCTACGCCTATTTAACACCAGAGCACCTTCCTAACCTTGCTTAGTATTTTGTTACTCCTTGCCAGAGCAACACTGAGCCTTTCCCTGTGACTTCCAAGTCACAGTTCATTCTACCTACACTCTAACTGAACTATCCTTAAGAAGTTTGTTTGTTTTTCTCTACAGAAGGATTGCTGCACTACTCTCTCTGGAGCCTAATCTTCGGTTACTTCCAAATTCACTCACTGCCTGGATTCTTTACCACCGGACTTATTGGTGAGCAGTTGAAATTCTATCTGAAGGAAACTAACCGATACTGCAGTAAGTGTGCCTCTAAAAATCATACCTAGTAAGTAGCCAGGTCTCCAGTAATCTCTCCTCATTCTCCCACGGCCGTAACCGCTGACGTCACTCTGACAGCCTGCTACTCCTCACGCTGATCAGACAGGAAGTGACTGGACTGCTGCCAGCTCTCAAACAGACTCCGGATTTTCTCCGCCACAGAACAAAACACTGTGAGTACTTCGTGAATTATCTCAGTATTGTTCTGTCTTCTGCATATACCAACAGTGTCTATTTACAAGAGAACTTTGTGCAATTGTTGAGGAAAACCGCTACTTCATAATTGTGATACCTAAGGATTATAACACTTGTGACTTCCATTTCCTGTTTATCGTTACTGTATGAAGCTAAGGAGTGTACTATTTCCTTCTCAGTCTATATAACATATTATGGCAACATGTCTCTTATTCCTCTATAAGGACGTTTGAGACATAACTTAATTTCTACTTTTCAGTATATCCTGATATCTCTTTTGCATAATAACCTACACTGTTCCTAATGGTTTCACTTTGAAGCTAGTGCTACCCATATTGAACAGTGTTACATTTTACACTCTTAACTGATAGAGATTCCTAGCAAGTCTGCCTTATCCTGACATAATACTAAGCCTTAAAAAATAAAACAAATAGCAGGTATGGATCTTGCTGAAGTTCCCCAGTTTGTTTTCAACTTAAATCAAAAGGTGGATAAAATGGGGCAGGCAATTCTTGACTTGCAATTAGAAACACAGGTTCTCAGGGAATTAATAAAAGATCTAAAAGATCAACGCACCCCCACCTTGGAACCACAAGTTAGTTTACCAGATTTTTTTTCTGGTGATAGGAGATTATACAGACAATTTAAGAATGCATGTCATCTCCTATTCAACTTAAAACCCCATACCTTCCCTACAGATAGGGTCAGGGTACTTTCCACTATATCTTTCCTCAGGTCAGAACCCAGGGTTTGGGCTGACCACCTTTGTGAAACTAATGATCCTCTAATTAATTCCTTTTCCGGATTTTTCTCAGCTATGGATGAATTGTACAGTGATTCAGATATTCAACTCACAGCTGAACAAAAGATGAGAAATCTTAGACAAGGAAAGAAATCCGTTGAGGATTACATTACAGAATTTAAATTGTATGCCTCTGATTCAGCTTGGAGCCTGGTTTCACTCCGGAATCAGTTTAGACTTGGGTTATCTGACCAAGTTAAAGATGAACTTGCGAGAATAGAAATGCCAAGTACTCTGGAAGCTTTAATGAAGCTATCCACACAAATAGATCGAAGACTCAGAGAACGCAAGATGGAACGGAGTCATGCTGACATTCCTTCTAAGCAGCCATCATTTAACACCGCACACTTCAAAGCGACAACTTCAGATCAGACCACTCCCATGGAGATAGGAGTTATTAGAGGACCACTTACTGCAGAGGAAAGACAGAGAAGATGGACAAATCAGCTGTGTATGTATTGTGCGAATCCCAATCACATGGTCACAGACTGTCCAGTACTTCGCAAGACCAAAAAGAGTAAGTCTATTATTGTAAATACTGCAACAAAACTATTAAAACCTTTACCTTACTGCAATGTATCTATCTTATTACAGTGGGACCTTAGACGACTGGCAATCAATGCCATAGTGGATTCCGGAGCCTTTGGAAATTTCATTGATAAAACTACTGTATTAAACAATAAAATACCCACTATTGCAAAAAATCACCCTGTTTCCCTCAAGGTTATTGATGGTTCTGTTTTAGTAAATGGTCCTATTACACATTATACAGTTCCATTATTAGTTATTACACATGACGGACATTATGAATACATCACTTTTGATGTCATACCGTCCCCGCACTTCCAAGTTATTTTAGGTCTTTACTGGCTGCAATTACATAATCCCACCATAGATTGGACATCACTCACCATTTCTTTCCAATCATCATTCTGTAAAAATACCTGTTTTCCTCAACCTGTGGTTTTACAAACCAGTACTGATCTACCTTGTATACCATATGCATATCTAGATTTCCAGGAAGTATTCAGTAAAGTGGAGGCCGATTCGCTACCACCACATCGGGTATATGACTGCCCAATAGAATTGATTCCTGGTGCTACTTTACCAGTAGGACATCTCTACCCTCTTAGCCAACCTGAACTAGAACATTTAAAGGTGTATTTACAAGACAATCTCAAGAAAGGTTTTATCCAACCATCCACGTCTCCTGCAGCAGCGGGAATGTTTTTCGTGACTAACAAAGATTCAACTCTCCGTCCCATCATCGACTACAGGGAGCTTAACAAACGTACTGTAAAAAATCGGTATCCACTCCCTTTAATTCCAGAAATGATAGAACGGCTAACTGATGCTACAATATTCACTAAGCTGGATTTGCATGGGGGTTACAACCTAATTCGTATAAGGGAAGGCGACGAATGGCTCACTGCTTTTAGAACAAGATACGGGTTATTTGAATACCTAGTGATGCCATTCGGCCTTTGTAATGCCCCCACAACCTTCCAGCACTTTATAAACAATATATTTCGATATCTTTTAGATGTCTGCCTAGTCGTCTATTTAGACAACATCTTGATCTATTTGCAGAACATCAAAGATCATATAAAACATGTCCGATGTGTCCTGGCTCGAATGAAGATTCATAAGCTATATGCTAAGCTTGAGAAATGCTCATTGCACCAATCTACCATCTCTTTTTTAGGGTATACCATCTCTTCGGAAGGTATACAGATGCAGTCTCAAAAGGTGGAAGCAGTAAAGAACTGCCCACAACCCCAAGACCGAAAATCCTTACAGAGATTTCTCGGTTTTGCTAATTATTATAGGAAGTTCATAAGGAATTTATCTAGCATAGTCAAACCACTAACTCAACTCACAGGTATAACACATCCATTTATTTGGGAAACAAAGCATACTACAGTTTTCGAACTTTTAAAGACATTGTTCACCGAAGCTCCTGTTTTACATTTACCGAATCCCAATCTCCAGCATGTTCTTGAGGTGGACTCTTCAGATTACGCCATAGGGGCAGTACTTTCCCAACAAAAAGGGCCCCATGAACCCCTACATCCAATTTAATTCTTTTCAAAGTCTATGACTCCAGCTGAAAAGAACTACGCAATTGGAGATAAAGAATTGTTAGCGATCCGAAAGTCATTGGAATTTTGGAGACACCTCCTTGAGGGTGCAAAGAAAACTTTTATAATTTACACTGACCACAAAAACCTACAATATCTCCAAAACAATAAGACTCTCTCCTCCAGACAAGTCAGGTGGAGTCTCTATTTTGCACGTTTTGATTTCCAGATACTCTACCGTCCAGCTTTTAAAAATGGAAAAGCTGATGCTCTCTCACGCCAGACTAATCCTTAATCACAAAATACCAATCCAACCACTATCATACCTACTGAACGGTTCATTGGTTTAACCTCAGACTTCCTGAAGGTTATACGAAGGTTTTCCTACTTACCACTACCAGAAACCAAGACAACATTAATCAACCACAATGGTGTTTATTACTACGGAAATCGGATTTACTTACCCGAACCTTTAAGACCTCAAATTCTGAAAGAACAGCACGATTCTCCTCAGGCCGGTCATCCAGGAGAAAGACGTACACTAGAGTTATCAAGCAGATCCTATTGGTGGCAAGACATGAAAAGGACAATAGCAGATTATATAAAGACTTGTCTTACATGCCAAACATGTAACTCAGAGAAGAAGAATCCATACGGACTACTCATGCCCTTACCTGTCTCAGATAGACCATGAAAACAAATTGGCATAGATTTTATTGTTCATTTACCACCTTCAAAGAATTTTACCACCATAATGGTAGTTGTTGATAGTTTCTCTAAAATGGCCCATTTTTTACCATTTCATAAACTCCCAACAGCACCTGAAACTGCCAGACTATTTATTGATCAAATCGTAAAGTTACATGGGGTTCCCAACATCATCATCTCCGATAGGGGATCCCAATTCACTTCTCGGTTTTGGCAATGCCTCTGTAAATCCCTTAACATCAAACATCAGTTTACAACCTCTTTTCATCCTCAATCAAACGGGCAAATTGAGAGAATCAACCAATGGTTGGATGAATATCTACGTTGTTTTTGCGCCTATCAACAACATGACTGGATATCATATCTCTCTTCTGCTGAATTCGCTTATAACAATCTACTGAATTCCTCAACAAAACTTACACCATTCTATGCTAACTACGGTTATCACCCCACATTCACTTCACTTTCTACCACTCCTTCTGACTCACCCTTGGTGGACGAGTTCAATAATTCCTTGCAGGACAACTTTAATATTATTAAAGAAAACATCCTCAAAGCCCAGAATTCACAAAAGCATCATTACGACTTAAGACACAGGGAACCACCTCAGTACAAAAGCGGAGACCAAGTATGGTTATCAACCAGAAACTTGAGGATACAAGTACCTAGTAGGAAGTTAAGTCAAAAGTATTGTGGTCCCTTCACTATTGTGAAAGTAATCAATCCTAACGCAGTAACCTTGGACTTATCATCTTCCATGAAAATACATGCTACCTTCCACGTTTCCCTCCTCAAGCCATATGTTCCAACCAGATTACAAACATCTCATACTCCTTCAACTTTTGAAATTCAGGATTCTGATGTTTATGAGGTTGATCAGATAATGGATTCAAGATTTTCCAAGGGGGAACTGCAATACCTGGTGAGATGGAAAAACTTCTCTCAGGACGACGATACTTGGGAACCATCAAGTAATATCTATGCCCCCAGACTAGTATCCAGGTTCCATCAAACATTTCCTGATTCTCCTCGGCCTCAAGCTGAGGATCAGCTTGCTTGACGGGGGGATCATGTCAGGGATCAGGTTGCTTCTCTACTCTTAATTGGATCACCAATCATTTTCTGTCTACGCCTATTTAACACCTGAGCACCTTCCTAACCTTGCTTAGTATTTTGTTACTCCTTGCCAGAGCAACACTGAGCCTTTCCCTGTGACTTCCAAGTCACAGTTCGTTCTACCTACACTCTAACTGAACTATCCTTAAGAAGTTTGTTTGTTTTTCTCTACAGAAGGATTGCTGCACTACTCTCTCTGGAGCCTAATCTTCGGTTACTTCCAAATTCACTCACTGCCTGGATTCTTTACCACCGGACTTATTGGTGAGCAGTTGAAATTCTATCTGAAGGAAACTAACCAATACTGCAGTAAGTGTGCCTCTAAAAATCATACGTAGTAAGTAGCCAGGTCTCCAGTAATCTCTCCTCATTCTCCCACGGCCGTAACCGCTGACGTCACTCTGACAGCCTGCTACTCCTCACGCTGATCAGACAGGAAGTGACTGGACTGCTGCCAGCTCTCAAACAGACACTGGATTTTCTCTGCCACAGAACAAAACACTGTGAGTACTTTGTGTATTATCACTTTGTGCAATTGTTGAGGAAAACCGCTACTTCATAATTGTGATACCTAAGGATTATAACACTTGTGACTTCCATTTCCTGTTTATCGTTACTGTATGAAGCTAAGGAGTGTACTATTTCCTTCTCAGTGTATATAACATATTATGGCAACATGTCTCTTATTCCTCTATAAGGACGTTTGAGACATAACTTAATTTCTACTTTTCAGTATATCCTGATATCTCTTTTGCATAATAACCTACACTGTTCCTAATGGTTTCACTTTGAAGCTAGTGCTACCCATATTGAACAGTGTTACATTTTACACTCTTAACTGATAGAGATTCCTAGCAAGTCTGCCTTATCCTGACAAATTGGGAACTTAGTCACACAATATGGCCATATTCTGCTTAGCCAGTCACCACTTTCAAGGTGCCCCAATTCGACTGGTCCTACTCTAAAGTCCTTTTGCCACAGAGGGCTGAAACATTCCTGCTTTTACTCTTCATAATAGAATGAGACTCCCTGGCTTTTTATTCACAACTCTATAACACTGTTATGAGCACACCTGAACTTGGGTGCGGTGCTTAAACCAATGGGAGATGGTCAGTCTCCCTGGTAATTTTAAATACAAATACAAAATTTGATTTTTTAGCACACCTTACAAAAAGTTTAAATCCACATCTGGGAGTGCTGCCAATATGACCCAGTAATTACACAAACAAAGAGGTATCAGCGCACATCCATTTTCCAAAGCACAACATATTTTTTACTGCTGCAAAAAATTGCCTGCAAATACATCAAGAGACAACTATTGTTTTTTAAATAATATTGGGAACTTAGTCACACAATATGTCCATATTCTGCTTAGCCAGTCACCACTTTCAAGGAGCCCCAATTCGACTGGTCCTACTCTAAAGTCCTTTTGCCACAGAGGGCTGAAACATTCCTGCTTTTACTCTTCATAATAGAATGAGACTCCCTGGCTTTTTATTCACAACTCTATAACACTGTTATGAGCACACCTGAACTTGGGTGTGGGGTGCTTAAACCAATGGGAGATGGTCAGTCTCCCTGGTAATTTTAAATACAAATACAAAATTTGTTTTTTTAGCACACCTTACAAAAAGTTTAAATCCTCATTTGGGAGTGCTGCCAATATGACCTAGTAATTATACAAACAAAGAGGTATCAGCGCACATCCATTTTCCAAAGCACAACATATTTTTTACTGCTGCAAAAAATTGCCTGCAAATACATCAAGAGACAACTATTCTTTTTTAAATATTATTGGGAACTTAGTCACACAATATGGCCATATTCTGCTTAGCCAGTCACCACTTTAAAGGTGCCCCAATTCGACTGGTCCTACTCTAAAGTCCTTTTGCCACAGAGGGCTGAAACATTCCTGCTTTTACTCTTCACCCAAGTTCAGGTGTGCTCATAACAGTGTTATAGAGTTGTGAATAAAAATCCAGGGAGTCTCATTCTATTATGAAGAGTAAAAGCAGGAATGTTTCAGCCCTCTGTGGCAAAAGGACTTTAGAGTAGGACCAGTCGAAGTGGGGCACCTTGAAAGTGGTGACTGGCTAAGCAGAATATGGCCATATTGTGTGACTAAGTTCCCAATATTATTTAAAAAAGAATAGTTGTCTCTTGATGTATTTGCAGGCAATTTTTTGCAGCAGTAAAAAATATGTTGTGCTTTGGAAAATGGATGTGCGCTGATACTTCTTTGTTTGTGTAATTACTGGGTCATATTGGCAGCACTCCCAGATGTGGATTTAAACTTTTTGTAAGGTGTGCTAAAAAAACAAATTTTGTATTTGTATTTAAAATTACCAGGGAGACTGACCATCTCCCATTGGTTTAAGCACCCCACCCAAGTTCAGGTGTGCTCATAACAGTGTTATAGAGTTGTGAATAAAAAGCCAGGGAGTCTCATTCTATTATGGAGAGTAAAAGCAGGAATGTTTCAGCCCTCTTTGGCAAAAGGACTTTAGAGTAGGACCAGTCGAATTGGGGCACCTTGAAAGTGGTGACTGGCTAAGCAGAATATGGCCATATTGTGTGACTAAGTTCCCAATATTATTTAAAAAAGAATAGTTGTCTCTTGATGTATTTGCAGGCAATTTTTTGCAGCAGTAAAAAATATGTTGTGCTTTGGAAAATGTATGTGCGCTGATACCTCTTTGTTTGTGTAATTACTGGGTCGTATTGGCAGCACTCCCAAATGTGGATTTAAACTTTTTTAAGGTGTGCTAAAAAACCAAATTTTGTATTTGTATATATATATATATATAGATAGATAGATAGATAGATAGATATATACTTTTTTATATATATATATATATATATATATATATATATATATAAAAAGTATATACAGGTGACCCTTGTTTTACAACGGTTCAATTTACACCATGGGCTCGATCCGATAAAAATCGTCACCCGCAAAAGCTGGCGACGCGAATATTTGCACTGGTTTGGTATCCTATATACGGCGTAACCTAGAAGTTACGCGCGTATATTTCTGCCGTCGCCCGTAGTTTTTTGGGCCATAGGCAGGTATACCAAACCAGCGCAGTTTGGTATCCAATATACAGCGTAAGGACTTACGTGCCGAAAATGGAGAAATCTTACTCCATTTTCACCTCGCCACAAAAAGCAACCGTAAGAAGACTTACGCTGACTATTGGAGCCCCGTAACTCTCGAAACTAGCTGCTAAATAAACCTAACACCTAACGTATGCGCAATGTCTATCTACCTGTCAACCGCGATCTGCTAAATAAAACCTAACACATAACGCATGCGTAATGTCTATCTACCTGTCAACCGCGATCCCCTGCCGCAATCCCTAATAAAGTATTTAACCCCTAAACCGCCGCCATCTACATAAACTAACCCCTACTGTGAACCCCCTACCTAAAACCGTCACCATCTAACTGATCTATCCCCTAATGTGAACCCCTAAAACCGCCGCCATCTACCTGATCTGTCCTCTAATGTGAACCCCTTACACCGCCGCCATCTACCTTATCTATCCCCTAATCTGATCCCTTACACCGCCGCCACCTATATAAAAATTATTAACCCCTAATCTAATCCCCCTATACCGCTGCCAGCTATATTAATATTATTAACCCCTAATCTAATCCCCCTAAAATAATTATCTCTATTACCAGCCCTTAAAAGGGCCTTTTGCGGGGCTTTGCCCCAAAGTAAACAGCTCTTTTGCCCTATAACCTGCCCTCCCTACACCGCCGCCACCTATATTAATAGTATTAACCCCTAATGTAAGCCCCTTACACCACCGCCATCTATATTAAAATTATTAACCCCTAATTTAATCTACCTACCCCGCCGCCAGCTATATTATCTATATTAACCCTAAGTATATTATAGTTAATATAGTTATTATATTATATATATTAACTATATTAACCCTAATTATATTAGGGTTAATATAGTTAATATAGTTACTATAGTATTTATATTAACTATATTAACTCTATCTAACCCTAACACCCCTAACTAAATTCTTATTAAATAAATCTAATTCATATTATAAACTAAAATATTCCTATTTAAATCTAAATACTTACCTATAAAATAAACCCTAAGATAGCTACAATATAATTAATAATTACATTGTAGCTATGTTAGGGTTTATATTTATTTTACAGGTAAATTGTTAATTATTTTAACTAGGTATAATAGCTATTAAATAGGTATTAACTAATTAATAGCTACCTAGTTAAAATAATTAACCAATTACGTGTAAAATAAATCCTAACGTAAGTTACAAATACACCTACACTATCAATAAATTAAATAAACTACAAATATCTATCTAAAAATACAATTAAAAAAACTAAACTAAATTACAAAAAAAAAAAAAACACTAAATTACAAAAAATAAAAAAAAGATTACAAGATTTTTAAGCTAATTACACCTATTCTAAGCCCCCTAATAAAATAATAAAGCCCCCCAAAATAAAAAAAATTCCCTACCCTATTCTAAATTAAAAAAAGTTCAAAGCTCTTTTACCTTACCAGCCCTTAAAAGGGCCTTTTGTGGGGCATGCCCCAAAGAAAACTGCTCTTTTGCCTGAAAAAAAACACAATACCACCCCCCCAACATTACAACCCACCACCCACATACCCCTAATCTAACCCAAACCCCCCTTAAATAAACCTAACACTACCCCCCTGAAGATCTCCCTACCTTGTCTTCACCACACCGGGCCGAACTCCTCATCCGATCCGGGCGATGTCTTTATCCAAGCGGCAAAGAAGAAGTCTTCATCCCGGCAATGTCTTTATCCAAGCGGCAGCAAAGTCTTCTTCCATCCGGCAGCATCTTCCATCAAGCGGCATCTTCAATCTTCATTCTTCACTCCTCCGACGCGGAGCATCCATCCCGGCTGACGACTGAATGACGAATGAGGTACCTTTAAATGACGTAATCCAAGATGGCGTCCGTCGAATTCCGATTGGCTGATAGGATTCTATCAGCCAATCGGAATTAAGGTTGAAAAATCTGATTGGCTGATTGAATCAGCCAATCAGATTCAAGTTCAATCCGATTGGCTGAACCAATCAGCCAATCAGATTGAGCTCGCCAATAGAATGCGAGCTCAATCTGATTGGCTGATTGGTTCAGCCAATCGGATTGAACTTGAATCTGATTGGCAAACTACGCCGTATATCGGATCGCGCCCCATTTCGGAATAACAAACTTTTGTTCCAGTCATGTGACTGGTATTAAAAAGCACTCAGAAGCAGTGCATTTATTAAAATAGCCAGTAGGTGGAGCTCTCTACTAGTGTTGCAGCAAAGCCAAGCAAGCTGAAATTAATCAGTTTAACCAGACCTGAGCTATCGAGCAGATTTCAAAGGAACAAGATCTTCCTGTCTATAACTCAGTCCAGATTGAAATGCATAGAAAGAACTGTTTGCATAAAAATGCATGTGAAGTCTGTGTTGCATGATTATTTTATTAGGTTTATAATGCTGTTTAGCAAATGTTTTTGTTCATTTAACTTAGTTTAATTATATATTTTGTGTTTTGTGATTATTTTATTAGGTTTATAATGCTGTTTAGCATGTAAAATCTTCATGTCAAAGCTTTAAAAATAATGTATTAAGTGTTACTTATGACAATTTTGAGAGGGACCTGGAACCTATCTCCCCCACTTCCCATTGAATACATTATAAACTGGGTTTCAATTTACAATGGTTTTGATTTACAACCATTCCTTCTGGAACCTAACCCCGGCGTAAACGGAGGGCTACCTGTATATATACAGTATATATATATATATATATATATATATATATATATATATATATATATATATATATATATATATAGGCTATATGCCATTCAAATGAGATAGGCTATCAGATAACAAAACTACTTAATATCAATACTATTAACTATATAAACGTTTAGTGCCCTACTGCTCTGAATGTTATTTATGCTCGCACTGATTCTATTACAAATGTATTATTAGATGGGTTACCCTAAGGCTGCAGCTATTGATACGCTAGGTACTGCTTAATAACACCCCCTTTTTTCTCTCTATAGTCTTTAACTTTTTAACTCCTCCTGAGGAGACACTATTAAGAGTGGGTGTGAACGCAGCACATAACACATTGAATAGCTTGCATTCCAGTCAACCTCACATCTCCCAATCCTTCCCCCAATCAGTACACTTACCTGTTACATGAATTGGGCTATATTACAACCAATAACAAGTTAGGTTAGCCTATTTAAAGCTGCATGTTAGAAGTGGGCATTATGCAGTCTATGAGTAAGGCTCTATAGGAGCTGAAACGCGTCAGCCATAGCCCACCTTCTGTGCACCTAACAGCCCTTATCCATCTGGCCATGTTACCATCAATGCCTGCAAGCCAATATTTTACAATATTTTACAATACTAATACTTCATAAAATATTTGCAGAGCCGCTGTGTGCATGCTTTTATATGCTATTTTCTTCAATAAACGAACCTGAGAATTCTGTCCGGACACCTGTGTGTTTTTCTGCATCTTTCCAGGCGGTGGAGACCGCTTACATGGACGAACACTCGACCGGTTCACAGGGAGCAGAGAGGTACCACATTAAGGAGGATTCAGTGACCACTTCTTTGAAACCAATCCCGGCATTCATCCGTATTTTGACTATCCTCACTTGCCGTAGAGTAGTTGTGACTACGGGCAAATCAGTGACGTCATCAGACACGGACGGAGGAGATGGAGCGCGGCATGGTGACCGCTACAGTTCAGCCTGCGGTCTAGAAGCAAACAAGCGCAAGAGGTTAGCCGTACAAGCAGGAGGTGATCTCCGTTAATTTTTGCTGTTGTTCAAGACACAGATTAAGAGTACCTACCATAAATTTGGACTGCTACATTGAAGCGACCACAGTTTGTTTGCGTGTTTGTATTCATTGACTGTAAGAGGGAGATTATTATTATTATTTTTCCTCTCCACAAGCACTATTAATACTGTCAGGATACAACCAAGTGACACTTTGAACTGAATTTTGTTCTTATTCCCTGTATTGTGAAGTTTTTCTGATTGAGTCTGATACCCTTCATGCAATTTGTTTTCATTATTATTAATCACTTCATTCAGACTCTCAGCCTGACGCCACACAAGGGATCCCTACCTTCAAGTAATACCTCTATCTGCTTACCCTTAAGACTGTACAACACTTGTTCATTTGTCTAACAAGTTGGCTATTAACAATACTTATAGCCTTGCACAGTATAGCATTATCACAGCACCATACACAGCGACAGTAACATGGCACATCGTTTTTATTCCATGCTAACAGTGGCTACCCTGGAGGGGAATAGACCAAGCTTGGAGGATACATTTGAAAATAAATTAAATTTGTTAGACATTGCAGATGTCTTTATGGCTATGGAGAATGCTCTCGTCAGGGAGTATAAATTATGGTGGGATAAACGGACTCTAGAAAAATACACATCTCTTGGCATGATTCCTAGAGGCCTACGAATTAAAAAACTGCCTGCATTTATCACTACAGACGAAATTCATCACAGAATGGAATAATATACTGACAGAATGCTCTTTGAGGCTAATGGCTCTTATCATTCAACATAAAGAAATCAAGCTAAAAGAGGCCAGAGATAACATTGAGAATATACAGAAAGATCTTAATACGTTCATGGAACATACTGATTATCCTAAGCTTGATAGTATTCTACAAGTTACTGTAGACAAAACTAAGAAAGAACTGGATATCATTAAATATAAAAAATATTCCAGAGATCTAGATGATTACAAAGTAAATAGGATATATAACTGGAACCCCAAGAGGAACCCAAGAAAAAAGAAATCAGCTAATTATAACAAGTCTAAACAACTCAAAGAAGGAAAGAAGATGGATAAAAATGTGTCATTTTCTGATACTGACCCAGAGTCCAATGAAGATGATGACCTTCAGGACTTTGTGGCATTTATGTCCAGTGGACAATCCTCTGATGAAGAGGAAGCACCACCTGATAACATCATAGCACAGCCACCCTCCTACCCTCCACAACCTATTCCATCTGGTCCTGTAGCATCTAATATTCAGATCACTGACAAATTAGAACCTAATAGAGCTATCCTGAAAAAAACTGATGCCCCCAAGCCACCTAGGGGCAATAAGTACAAAAAAGCTCAGTCAGTACAGGCAGTAGATGGAACCATGAGCCAACAGGTTTTTCAGTTAGCTCAGGGACCAGCAGAAGGAGGAGGAGGAAGAGGATCCACCAAACGGGGGTCACAGCGAGACCAGTACCAACTGAGGAGGGGCAGACAGCCCAACAAATACAGGGATCCAACATTATAAATCAATCTAGTGTCCCCTTAACTAACTTAGAATTAGAGGTTTTGAGTTTAGGCCTCAATTTTGTCCCTACTCCTAAATTTAATGTCTTTGACACTCTGATTGACATCAACAAATTTATACGTGGTCTTACTCTCAAAAAGTTTTACCAATTACACCCTACTATAGAGAAAGAGTTTCACATACCTGACACCAGTGCTAGGCATGACTATCTTAATCCGGTAGAAGCAAGGGATTTCCTAAATCTCCATCTGTTGGAATTTGAAAATACAACAGAGGAAGTAGTAATTGATAGCCACACTGGCTACAAACCAAAATCTATCTTTTACCCCACGCAGTGTAGGGGCCAAGTATTAGAGAGCTTCCAAAAACGGATGGAAGAGGATCTCCTGAAATTGGAGAAAGAAACTTTACAATCTCAGAGTAGGGAACATGAGAATTTAACCACACAACAAAGAAAGGCTCTCAAACAACTACAAGATAGAGATAACATCATCATCAAGCAGTCCGACAAGGGGGGATCCATAGTGGTTCTGGACAAATCCTATTATATTAAGGAAGCAGAAAGGCAACTACTTGATAAAGAAGTTTACACAAGATTGCCTGGGGATCCAACACAACGCTTTGGGTCCCTCCTGCTGGATTTGCTTGATGATGGAAAACATCAGGGACTTATTGATGATGAAACATTTGATTATTTAAATGTTCAGCATCGGAAAGTACCGATATTCCATCACCTCCCCAAAGTACATAAATCTTTGGAGGAGGTGAAAGGACGCCCGATAGTTTCGGGAATAGGATCCCTCTTTGAAAATTTATCAAATTGGCTGGAATCCTTATTACAACCCCTTGTGTATGGATTGCCATCATACTTGAGAGATACTAAACATCTCTTGAGACTGATGCAAGAACATACTTGGAACGATAAAATGGGCTGGCTAACGATTGATGTGGTTGGCCTCTATTCGGCCATTCCACACGATAAAGGGATAGCAGCCACAAGATATATGCTGGATAATTTCAGCAATTACAACACGGACCTCAAGGCATATATAGTGAGAGTGCTAGATTTTCTGTTAACTCATAACTATTTTGAGTTTTCAGGAAGCTTTTTTCTCCAACAGAGAGGGACAGCTATGGGTGCGAAATTCACACCAGCCTATGCCAACATTTTCATGGGCTGGTGGGAGTTGACACACCTATACTCTGATCATAACCCCTTCCTGTCATCAATCACTAGCTATAAACGCTATATTGATGACCTTCTAATCGTATGGACTGGTACACAAGGAGATTTAGTAAACTTCTGTGAGTATATCAATGACAATATGGTGGGTTTAAGTTTTACCCACAGCTTTGATAAAGTCCAGGTTCCATACTTGAATGTCATTTTGATAGACAAGCCCTTGGAGAACAAAGTAAGTACCTCACTATACACTAAACCTATCACATCCAACACTTTCCTTCATGCTAGGAGTTGTCACCCTAGACACACAAGCTATGGGATTGCAAAGGGCCAATTTCTAAGATTAAGGCATAATTGCTCAGAGCATGACAGCTTCTTGCAAGAGAGTCACTCACTTACACAAAAATTTCTTGGGAGAGGGTATAATAAAAAGACTATAAACAGGGCCTTCAATGATGTTTTACATCAAGATAGGTCTACCTTACTTAAAGAGAAGCCTAAACAAAAGCCTTCCAGGAACAAAACTACTTTTGTAACCACCTACAGTTCCCAATATTACCAGGTCTGCAAAATTTTGCGGAAGAATCTTCCGATTTTGCTAGCTGACGACATCTTAAAAGATGAGATTAGGGAGGGTTGCTTCTGTGTCCCCAAGCGCAATATAACAATTGGGAACCGAGTATCTCCTTCCCTACTTAAAAAGCAAAAACCGACAAGCAGCTGGTTAACCCAAAAAGGGCATTATAAATGTGGTAACAGCACTTGCAAAGCTTGTGGATATGTGAGTGTCAATAGGTCGTTCCAATCCACAGTTACACAAAGGGTATATACACATTCCCATTGTACAAACTGTCGAACGACCTATATTATCTATATGATCACATGCTTGGCATGTGATAAGCAGTACGTAGGTTGCACCTCTCGAGAGGCGAGAGAGAGGATACGAGCCCACCTCAATGATATTGAGCGGGGTATCCCAACCACAGGAGCAGCCAAGCACTTCATCGAGGTGCATCATAGAGATGTCAGGAATTTTACATGGCTAATTATAGATCACATTCCAAAGAAACCACGGGGAGGTGATAGATCCAAGGACCTCCTTAGAAAGGAGGCCTTTTGGATATTCACACTGGGAACCAGACAACCCCTAGGTCTTAATATAGAAACAGATCTCATTAACCATTGGCAGTCCTAGTGTGATTTCCCACCATTCCTAGCCAGGGACCCATTAGCATCTATCAATGTCTAATGGTATTGTTACTGTCATATATATATATATATTTTTTTCCAGAAATTAAATTTATGGGTATCTTTAACCAAGCAATGCCTGAATAGTTCCAGTGAACGATTACGACTCATTGGATATTCAGACAGAGGTCCAGTGGTATTATTATACCACAGGGAGATATCAAGGACTAGGGCCACCCAATCTTCCATTTTTTGGTGCTTTGAGTGTAGTATTGTTATCTAAAACAAGTTATCATAGCGAAAGTATCATGTATGTGAACCATTCATCAAAATAATTACTAGAAGTGCCAATAGTAGGTCGTTTAATATTGTATATAATAGATACAGAATTAACTAATCACTACTATGCATAACTTATGTTTATATGGTATAAGTTTCAAGGTTAAGTTATTTATCAGTATTTAGCAATAATTAAATGCCCATACCCTTACTACAGGGCACTTGATATCTAGTATATATACAATAGTACATGAGTGCTCATAGGATATATTAACACACATTGCATATTTCACCATCATATATGGGCTATATGCCATTCAAATGAGATAGGCTATCAGATAACAAAACTACTTAATATCAATACTATTAACTATATAAACGTTTAGTGCCCTACTGCTCTGAATGTTATTTATGCTCGCACTGATTCTATTACAAATGTATTATTAGATGGGTTACCCTAAGGCTGCAGCTATTGATACGCTAGGTACTGCTTAATAACACCCCCTTTTTTCTCTCTATAGTCTTTAACTTTTAAACTCCTCCTGAGGAGACACTATTAAGAGTGGGTGTGAACGCAGCACATAACACATCTAATAGCTTGCATTCCAGTCAACCTCACATCTCCCAATCCTTCCCCCAATCAGTACACTTACCTGTTACATGAATTGGGCTATATTACAACCAATAACAAGTTAGGTTAGCCTATTTAAAGCTGCATGTTAGAAGTGGGCATTATGCAGTCTATGAGTAAGGCACTATAGGAGCTGAAACGCGTCAGACATAGCCCACCTTCTGTGCACCTAACAGCCCTTATCCATCTGGCCATGTTACCATCAATGCCTGCAAGCCAATATTTTACAAGCTAATACTTCATAAAATATTTGCAGAGCCGCTGTGTGTATGCTTTTATATGCTATTTTCTTCAATAAACGAACCTGTTTTGAGAATTCTGTCCGGACACCTGTGTGTTTTTCTGTATATATATATATATATATATATATATATATATATATATATATATATATATATATATATATATATATATATATATATTAATTATTTTTATTTATATATATATATATATATATATATATACTCTGTATATATACATACATACATATGTATATGTATGTATATATCCATTATAGCCCTATCCATTCAAATACCTTGTCATATACCATATATAACTGTTCATTTTAATGCATTTATGTTGGGTTTAATGCAACTTTTTTTTAGCCATAACCCTTTAGGCAAGATCTTTTGTCATGCTAACCCGACAAGTGCAAATTTAGTTTGCGCTCGTGGGGTCATGTTTACTTGTAATATGCGCAAGTTTACTGCTAACGTTAGCGCCACTTGCAATCTAGCCCTATGTTGGTTAAAATTAAATTTAAAAAGGTGGTAAGACAGATCCTCAAACTTTCCTGCATCCTAAAAAATGTTTTGCAAAATTTTAACATCCAGGTATTAGCAGCAAAGAACTGTGAGATATATTGTCATGAGTAAAGAATGCTTCAACTTATTTTACTTTGCTTCATACATATTTACACATTTCAGGAATACTTTCAAACAACAGTTATATAAATGTATACATTTAATTTGCATAATGTGTCTCACTGAACATAAATGCAAGTCAAAAGATAATATTAAAATTATATTAATATCCAATGAAATTGATCTTAACCATGCAAATGATGTCATTACTGTAGTTGATGAAAGTTAATTGAGAGAAAATTGTTCTGAAATAACATGCAATATGCCAGTTTACATAAAATACAAGTTATCCCCAGGTTAATGTTAGAATTTTGAAAGGAAATATAATTCTTAGTAGCTTAGTATCTCATATAGAACCAGATGACAAGTGGCGCGCTAACTTTTGCACAAGCGACATTGTGTTTATCTAGGCTGTTTGCGCGTGTAGGAGGTAGTGTACATATTATAAGTTGAAAGTAAAAGCATTTGCTCAAGCGCTATTGAATTTAACGTGTGACAGGTTAGATCGACCACAGAGCTCTGGTTAACTGTTATACTCGAATAAAAAGTTGCACTAAATAAATAAAAATGACATTAAAAAATATAGTTACAACCATAATAACTGTATACTGTATTTTTTAGTGTAAGAACATTCCAATGTTCTTTCCATAGGGAATATGTGTATCTATTTATAATCATCTCTAAATTTATAAAAAAAAATTACAAAAAAACATCAGATATGTACATAGAAATATGTGTTTATGAATAAATATGACATAGTTTGCTATTTGAAGAATATTGTAATGTGAAAAATTCATATTTCATGCCACACTTGAGGATATGCGCGACTTGAGTGTATGTTTTTTTTTTCACTATTTTGACGTCTATAGGAGAATACGTTAACGGGGTTGAGATATTCTAACTTTTTGTGTGCCAGGTTAGTGTGCAAGTAAATACTTTTTACTTTCAACTTGCAATAAGCGAGGTACCCAAAGTGCACAAAATGCTGAAGTTGAATGCAGTTAGCGTGCAAGCGGGAGCAATAAATAGCGCTCCACTCATAATCTAGCCGATATTGCGTACAGTTGTGGAGTATGTGGGTGTCATTTTTTTTTCAATGCTCCCTCTCTGGTCCTTTCAACCTCACAAGTTCCTGTTTTAACTTTGAAGGCTTCTTGCGCAAGTTGGGTGGCGCTTGTATTAAAAGTTGAACTAAAAATTTAGCATGCAAGAGAAAAGTTTATCACAACTGTGTTAATATATTCTCCCATAGAAGAAATACAGATGCTTAGTTTGCGCTCTATGCGCCATTTATAAGACATTCTACACTATATTGCTTTTCTTTCATTCTCCATAGTCATCTACACATCTGAAGATACCTGAGGATATTTTTCCCTTTTTACAACACATTGATTACAACTAGGGATGGGCGAATGTTTCTAAAAATTTGAAATCTAAATCGAATTTTGACACGTTCATTTGAATCGAATTTCAAATGTTTATATAACATTCTAACATTCTATTTTTGAATTTTCGTTTTCGAATTTTTCAATAAAATTCAAAAAAATTTGAATAATAGAATTTTTAGCTATGTATTCATTCAATTTCGAAATGTAATATTCGAATGTGACATTTGAATTTGAATGTGACATTCGAATTTGAAATAGTATTTCTAGTCTAATACTGTGTTTTAAATGTGATATACAATTCAAATGTGATATTCGATTCGAATGTGACATTCGAATTCGAAATAGTATTTCTAGTCTAATACTGTGTTTTATAAATGTAATATTCAAATTAGAATGTGATATTCAAATGTAACATTCGAATTTGAATGTGACATTCGAATTTGAATGTGACATTTGAATTTGAATGTGACATTCGAAAACTGTAAATAACATTCGAAAATCGAATTTTTAAGAATATTCATTCTTATTAACATTCTATTATGTAAATCGAATTTCTACAATAACATTCGTTCTAACATTCAAATTCAGATATAAACACATTCTCCCATCCCTAATTACAACACTATTTACTGAGCTATTTGTATTGGTTTTTTAATTGGAATTCCAACTATATATAATTTTTATATTTGGACACTTTTTTCTCACTTTATTTACTCATCTTATTGGACATTTTTTCTACCTTATATATTTTTTTATTTTTATCATTGGGATCCTTCTGTTCATTTGAATTCACTGCTATATATATATATATATATATATATATATATATATATATATATGTGCATCTGTATAAGTTTATGTTTTATGTAATAAATGTTATATTATTTATTTATTATCGGTTATTTGTAGAGCGCCAACAGATTCCGCAGCGCTATAAACAAAGGGGGAGTACAACAAAACAATTATAGGGTAGAGGGCCCTGCCAAGAGTTGCACTGTTGTAGTCAGCTCTTAAGAAGGTGATCTACAAACAGCTGGACTTTTAGGCTTACATGCAAAGAGGGTTCAGGGGATTGCAGTGGAGGAGAAGAACTGGTATTAGGAAAGGTTAGCGTAGGTTGTATGCGTCCCTGAACAGTAGAGTCTTTAGGGAGCACTTGAAGCTTTTAAAACTAGAAGAGAGTCTTGTGGAGCGAGGCAGAGAGTTCCACAAGATGGGAGCCAGTCTGGAGAAGTCCTGTAAATGGGAGTGTGATGAGGTGACAAGAGAGGAGGAGAGTAGGAGGTCATGAGCAGAGTGAAGGGGATGGGAGGGAGAGTATCTGGAGACAAGGTTTGAGATGTAGGGGAGAGCAGTGCAGTTGAGGGCTTTGTATGTAAGAGTGAGAGTTTTGTGTTTGATCCTAGAGGCAAGAGAAAGCCAGTGAAGGGATTGGCAGAGAGGCGCAGCAGATGAATAGCGACGTGTAAGGAAGATGAGTCTGGCAGAGGCATTCATTATGGATTGTAAAGGAGCTAGGCGGCAGGTGGGGAGACCAGAGAGGACAGAGTTGCAGTAATCAAGGCAGGAAAGAATGAGAGAGTGGATTAAAATCTTAGTTGTGTCTTGTGTAAGGAAGTGTCTAATTTTAGAGATGTTTTTAAGGTGGAAGCGGCAGGCTGTAGCCAAGGACTGAATGTGAGGAGTGAAGGAAAGATCTGAGTCAAATGTGACCCTGAGACATCGGGCATGCGGGGTAGGGGTAATGATGGAGTTGTCGACAGTTATAGAGATATTGGGGGTGGAGATTTTGGAAGAAGGGGGGAAAATGAGGAGCTCAGTTTTGGAGAGATTTAGCTTGAGGTAGTGAGAGGACATCCAGGAAGAGATGTGAGAAAGACAGTTAGTGACATGGGTTAGCAAGGAAGGAGATAGTTCTGGTAGTAGATTTGGGTGTCATCGGCATACAAATGATATTGGAAACCATGGGACTTAATTAGGGAACCTAGTGATGATGTATAGATTGAGAAGAGAAGGGGACCGAGGACAGAGCCTTGCGGTACTCCGAGAGAAAGTGGTGACGGGGCAGTGGAGGCCCCAGAGAAGGCTAAACTGAAGGTACGGTTTGACAGGTAGGAAGAGAGCCACGAAAGGGCTGTGTCACAGATGCCGAAGGATTGGAGGGTTTGGAGCAAAAGAGGGTGGTCGACAGTGTCAAAGGCTGCGGACAGATCAAGGAGGATAAGCAGAGAGAAGTGGCCTTTTGATTTAGCTGTAAATAGGTCGTTGGTGACCTTAACAATAGCTGTCTCTGTGGAGTGATAGGGACGAAATCCAGATTGCAGCGGGTCAAGAAGGGAGTTTAACGTAAGGAAATGGGATAGGCGTACATATACTAGTTTTTCGAGAAGCTTTGAAGCAAGAGGGAGAAGGGAAATTGGGCGGTAGTTGGATGGGGAGGTAGGATCAAGGGAAAGTTTTTTGAGGATAGGTGTGACCAGTGCATGTTTCATTGATGAGAGAAATGTACCAGTGCTGAGGGAGAGGTTGAAAATGTGTGTTAGTATAGGGGTAAGGGTAGCAGAGAGAGAGGGAAGCAGCTGTGAGGGGATAGGGTCAAGGGGACAGGTAGTGATGTGAGAGCGCAGTATAAGTGCTGAAACTTCATCCTCAGTAACAGGGGAGAATGAACTAAGTTTCAGGTTATGAGGGTTGTGGTTGAGTGAGAGTATTTGAGGGGGGGAGAGAATAGAATTGTGTTGAGAGCTGATTTCATGTCTGATGGAATCAATTTTGTTAATGAAGTGACTGGCAAAGTCTTGAGCTGACAGATAAGTTGTATTAGGAAGTGGAGGAGGGCGGAGGAGAGTATTGAAAGTGGAGAACAGACGTTTTGGATTTGAAGAAAGATTAGAGATAAGAGTAGAGAAGTAGTGTTGCTTGTGGAGATTAAGGGCAGAGTAGTAGGAGTTCAAGATGAATTTGTAATGAAGAAAATCAGCTGAACTCCGTGATTTTCTCCAATGCCGTTCAGCAGTACGGGAACATCTGCGTAGGTACCGTGTCAGAGGAGTATGCCAGGGCTGGGGATGAGTGTGTGATTTCCTAGCAGTGGTAAGAGGGGCGAGATTGTCAAGGACAGATATAAGGGTGGAATTATAGTGGCGGATAGATTGTTCAGGGCAGGAAAAGGAGGAGAAGGATGAGAGGAGCGGTTGAAGGGAATTAGCAAGTTGTTGCTGATCTAAAGACCTAATGCTTCTGTGAAGTTTGGTGTGAGGAGTAGAAGGTGGGAGAGTTGTAGGAAGGGATGATATGTTGCAGGTAAGGAGATGGTGGTCAGAAAGAGGAAAAGGGGAGTTTGAGAAGTTTGAGAGAGTGCATCGATAGCTAAAGATCAGGTCAAGGGAGTGACCGTCTGTGAGTGGGAGATTAAGTCCATTGTGACAGACCGAAAGAGGAAGTGAGTTATAGAAGTTGTTTAGCAGATGAGGCAGTGGGATTGTTAAGGGGGATGTTGAAGTCGCCAAGAATGAGGGCAGTGGTGTCTGAGGAAAGGAAATAAGGAAGCCAGGCAGCAAAGTGATCTAAAAATATATATTTATTATATATTATATATTTATATGTGCACTTTAGCCCACCTCTTATTGAAGCACTCTTCTTATAGCCCATATTTGTTTAGAATCTGATTAGGAGATTTTAGAGGAGCCAGTGCATTTCTTTTTTTACCCTCTTGGCACTATAATATTCCTTTCATTGTATTCTCCCATAGACTTCAACAAAGCATGCAAACTGCAAAAAACACCCATACTTGCGCTCACTTGACAGGAAGTATTAATAGTTCACATTCCAATGTTCTTCACATACAGAACAATGTACTTTTTATTGTAAATACATATTTATATATATATATATATATATATATATATATAAATATATATATTGCTATAGATATATAGGTATAGATAGGTATTTTACATTAAAATAATCATATATATAGAGAGAGATATATATTTAAAAATAAAAAGTACATTATTTTATGTGTAGAACATAGGAATGTAAAATATTTGTAACGTGCATCGGGGTCCACAATTTAAAAATAACACGGTCGGGTTAGTGCACATGAAAAATTTCTAACTTCAAAGCACGTTATTGAAATATTACATATAACATATTAATAAATATTATTAAATAATATTAAACATGATGAAAAAGATTATAAATAATCCATAGAATATTTCTATATTGTTTACAGTATGTTCAATAATTTTGAATAGTTTTTATTAATATATTATATGTAATATTTTAATAACGCGCATTGAAATTAGCAATTCTTCATGTGCGCTAACCAGACCCGGTTAAACCTAAATTGCAAATCCTGATGCATGTTATGCATATTTTACATTCCTATGTTCTTCACATAGAAAATAAAAATCATCTACTTTTTATTATTAAATATGTAATTTTTATTATTAAATATGTAATTCTATATATATGGGATAATGTTCATATAAAATACATTTCTATGCCATATATAGAAATATGTATTTACAATAACTTACATTATGCTATAAGTGAAGAATATTGGAATGTTAAATATGTACAGTACATATAGATTAAAACACATAAATACTTAAATACACATTCACACACATCTATATATATATATATATATATATATATATAATTTTTAAAATATTTTTTAGCAGACAGTGTTTATATGAGTGTAAATGTAATTCTTCATGTATTTATCTTGTGTTTAATGAAGTTGTGCTAACCCAAAGGGCGTAAATCGTGATTGAGCTTCAGAGAAAACGTTTTCTTTCAACTCGTAATAATCACGTAAATTCTGTTGCACCAAAACCCCCAGAAAAACTCGGTAGTGATTGCCCGCCACTCGTAATGTAGTCCCAAATTGGTTAACAATGGATGTGTTTACATTGCTGCCAATAATGAATTATCATTTGCTGCAAAGCTTTCATTTGTCCCATTTAGGGCTAAATTGGAGCACTAATTATCACTCACGCTTGTGCACTAACTGTGCTAAAAGTAAGCTTTTTGCAAATGTCAGATACCACGTATATTACAAGTTGAAAGTAAAAAATGTTTGCTTGCGCGCTAATCTGACACATGCAAATTCCTGATGTTACAATATCATGATTGCATTAAGGTATTCTCCCACTGACTTCAATAGAGAACCAAAAGTGGAAAAAAACTAACACCCTACGCACACGCAAATCCGCAAATTTTAATATTTTACATTCCAATGCTCTTTACATTGCAGAATATGTTCTATTTATTCTTAAATACATATTTCTACGTATATCTGATTTTGTTTTGGTAATATATATATATATATATATATATATATAAAATATTTAGAACATAGTCCCCTATGTCAAGAACAGTAAATACACAAACACTATTATTAAATATGAATATGGCATAAAAATTATTTTACATGTTTTTGGCTACTTAACTGCAAAGGGCATATATATATATATATATATATATATATATATATATATATATATATATATATATATATTTATTTATATGTGTTGTACTGTATGTTTATTGTACATATTCACATTCCAATGTTCTTTTCATCCAGGATAATAATTTTTATTCCTAAATGTTTTTATATATATATATATATATATATATATATATATATATATATATATATATATATATATATATAACTATACCTGCATATCTATTCCTATAGCTATATAGGTATAGATATGTATTTTATATGAACAGTATCATATATATTTAGAAATATTAATTTAATAATAAAAAGTACATTACTTTCTATGTGAAGAACATAGGAAGGTAAAACATGCATTTTGTGCATCAGGTTTCTCAATTTAGAACTAAATGCAATCTTAAAGGGACATTAAACACTAAATAAATGCTATATAGAATGATGTATTTAAAGAAAAGATTAGTCTCAAAATAACAAGTAGATGTATTTTTTAAAGTTTCAGCTTTTTTAATATTGATAAAATAAATGTAAAGTTTTAGTGTCTTTAAAGCAATGGGAGCTGCCATGTTGTAACTCAGGTTACCTTTGCTGCTGTGACCAATTAGGAACAGTTAAATAAATAAATAAATAAATAAATAAATAAGTAGGTTACTAGAGGGTGCAGCAAATCTGCACTTCCATTTCTAACAGGGTTTTAAAAGCTTACAATTTCAGAATGGATTTACATGAAAAGGGGACAAAATAAATAATGAAAGTATACTGCAGAGTTTTTTTATATATACAATTTATCATTTTATACTATCATCTCAAAGTTTTTAATGTTCCTTTAAGACACGTTACTGAAATGTTACATATAAAATATTTACAAAATTAATATATATTATTAAACATGATTAAAAATACTGTAAAATATTCTTAATAATCCATATAATATAGCTATATATTTTACAGTATGTTTATTCATATTTAATCATTTATATACATTTTTAAAAATATTAAAATCTAAGTTGAGAAACGTGATTCACAAAACGCATGTTTCACATTCTTATTCCATTTACATTTACCTAATTTTCTAACTTTGCACTTTTTAAATATTGCCATTTATGTCTCTAACGGAAGTATTTTTTTTATCCCTGCCAAATATTGAACAAAACTTACGTTTTTCACTACAATATCCAAAGGCACAAAGAGCAGGCTAAATAGTGCGAAAATACGCCCAAAACCAAATCCCTTTGTAGAGTGACAAAGGTTGACATGGTTTGCACATGTAAATTGAAACTTTTGCAATACTAATTTATCCTGGAGTGTTACACAATCTGAATTCTATTTGCCTAAAGGGCATGTTCGACCAATAATTATATTTGAATGTTTTATATTCTTATAAATATTTTCTAATGTTGTCCGTCACTGATTGAAGACAGTAGTTGCAGATATTCTCATCTATTTAAACAGGATTTTCACATTTCTCATACTGTAAGTTATGAACTTTCTAATATAGTACAAAGTTGCAGAACTCACTTTAACAAGCAAAATTTCAAAATTGTACTCTTACTGTACAGAACAGGAATTCTAAAACTCACTCTCATTGTACTTAAAGGGATATAAAATCCCACATTTTATGGAGCATGCAATTTAAAAAAACAAAACTTTCTAATTGACTTCTATTATCAATTTTTATTTTTTCTCTTGATATCTTTTGTTGAAAATCAGGGATGTATGCTAAGGAGCCAGTCTGGAACACTATATGGCAGCAGTTTTGCAAGAATGTAATTCATTTGCAAGAACACTAGATGGCAGCACTATTCCCTGCCATGTAGTTCTCCAGATGCCTACCTAGGTATCTGTTCAATGCTGAATTTCATTAGAACTAAACAAATTAAATTATAGAAGTAAATTGGGAACTTTTTAAAAATAGTATGCTTTAATTGCAAATAAAACAGAATGACAAACATTTAACCATAACAATGTGATTGCCAAGAGAACATATGTTCTCAAAGACAATACTGTACTTACAATACAACCAAAATGCACGTTTGAAATAAAATGAAAGATTGTATTAAGTTTGCTAAACACTCGTTCTTTATGTTGAGGTCTGTTTTTATGTTTCTTTGTGTTTCAAGTTAGTTGTATGGGATTTCACATATAAGCATAGTAAATACAAATACTTATGTAAACATCAGTCATTCTCACTATCAACAGAATATGCAAAAGTTTTGGCAAAAAATGTCCCAATACTTAGCTTGTGCCAGTTTTTCTGTCAGTTTTTCTGATTAAAATCCAATTCTTTTTTATAATGAATGACACATTTACAGGCCCATTTTTAACTTTTCAAATCCTACAGGTAAAAAGGCTTTCTAAACGCAAGACAACATTTTTCACCTTTTAACCACCCAAATTATTTTACAAATCTTGCAATGGTTTTGCCTACGGACAGAACCTCCTGAAATAGCACCCTCCATATGACAAAACCAAATTAAATTACCCTCCATTTTGGATAACATTAGCAAACTATCGGCTAGATTATGAGTTTTGCGTTATGAGCGGCACGGTGTTAACTTGCAAGTTATTGTCACCGCTCACTTACCTACAGTGCTAGTATTACAGGTTTGCAAAAACCCGGCGCTAGCAGGCAAGAAATCAGCGTAAAGCAAAATTGAGCTCCATACCGCACTCCAATACCAGCACTGCGGGGAGCCGCGGTGAGCTGGTTTTACATGCTCGTGCATGATTTTCCCATAGACATCAAAGCCTAACACCTGCAATAAAGCAGCGTAAAGCTCCGTAACGCAGCCCCATTGATTCCTATGGGGAAACAAATTTTATGTTTACACCTAACACCCTAACATGAACCCCGAGTCTAAACACCCCTAATCTGCTGCCCACGACACCTACATTATATTTATTAACCCCTAATCTTACACCCCCACCACTGCTGCCACCTATATTATACTTATTAACCCCTAATCTGCCGCCCCCAATGTCGTTGCTACCTACCTACACTTATTAACCCCTAATCTGCTGCCCCTGACATTGCCGACACCTACATTACACGTATTGACCCCTAATCTGCCACCCCCAAAGTCGCTGCCACCTACATTACACTTATTAACCCCTAATCTGCCACCCCCGACATCGCCGACACCTACATTACAATTATTAACCCCTAATCATCTGCCCCTAATGTCGCCACCACCTACCTACACTTATTAACCTCTAATCTGCCGCCCCAATGTCACCACCACCTACCTACACTTATTAACCCCTAATCTGCCGCCCCCAATGTCGCCGCCACTATACTAAAGATATTAACTCCTAACACTAACACTCCCTAACCTTAATATAATTAAAATAAATCTAAATAAAATCTACAATTAATAACTAAATAATTCCTATTTAAAACTAAATACTTACCTGTAAAATAAACCCTAAGCTAGCTACAATATAACTAATAGTTATATTGTAGCTAGCTTAGGTTTTATTTTTATTTCACAGACAAGTTTGTATTTATTTTAACTAGGTAGAATAGTTATTAACTATTTACTGACTACCTAGCTAAAATAAATACAAATTTACCTGTAAAATAAAACCTAACCTGTCTTACACTAACACCTAACCTTACACTACAATTAAATAAATTACATAAAATAAATACAATTAACTAAATTACATTTTTTTTTTACACCAAATAAAAAATAATTATCAGATATTTAAACTAATTACACCTAATCTAATAGCCCTATAAAAATAAAAATAGCCCCCCCAAAATAAAAAAAAACCCTAGCCTAAACTAAACTACCAATAGCCCTTAAAAGGGCCTTTTGCGGGGCATTGACCCAAAGAAATCAGCTCTTTTACCTGTAAAAAAATACAAACAACCCCCCAACAATAAAACCCACCACCCACACAACCAAGCCCCCAAATAAAATTCTAACTTAAAAAACCTAAGCTCCCAATTGCCCTGAAAAGGGCATTTGGATGTGCATTGCCCTTAAAAGGACATTTAGCTCTTTTTCAAGTGCCCAAACCCATAATCTAAACATAAATCCCTAACCCTCGAAGATCCACTTACACTTTTTGAAGACCCAACATCTATCCTCAACGAAGCTGACAGAAGTCCTCAACGAAGCGGCAGAAGTCTTCATTCAACTGGGCAGAGGTCTTCATCCAACCTGGCAGAAGTCTTCATCCAGACAGCATCTTCTATCTTCATCCATCCGGCGCAGAGCTGCTCCATCTTCAAGACATCCGGTGCGGAGCATCCTCTTTGGAATTAAAGGTGAAAAAATCCTATTGGCTGATGCAATCAGCCAATAGGATTGAGCTTCAACCCTATTGGATGATCCAATCAGCCAATAGGATTAAACTTGCATTCTATTGGCTGATTGGAACAGCCAATAAAATGCGAGCTCAATCCTACGGGCTGATCCAATCAGCCAATAGGATTTAAGCTCAATCCTATTGGCTGATTGCATCAGCCAATATGATTTTTTTACCTTTAATTCCAATTGGCTGATAGAATTCTAGCAGCCAATCGGAATTCAAGGGACGCCATCTTGGATGACGTCATTTAAAGGAACCTTCATTCTGCAAGATGACGTCGACTGTAGAGGTTGCTCCACGCCGGATGTCTTGAAGATGAAGCCGCTCTGCGCCAGATGGATGAAGATAGAAGATGCCGTCTGGATGAAGATTTCTGTCCGGTTGCATGAAGACTTCTACCGCTTCGTTGAGGACTTCTGCCGGCTTCGTTGAGGATGGATGTCGGGTCTTCAAAAACTGTAAGTGGATCTTCGGGGGTTAGTGTAAGGCTTTTTTAAGGGTTTATTGGGTGGGTTTTATTTTTAGATTAGGGGTTTGGGCACTTGATAAAGATCTAAATGCCATTTTAAGGGCAATGCCCATCCAAATCCCCTTTTCAGGGCAATGGGAGCTTAGTTTTTTTTAGTTAGAATTTTATTTGGGGGGTAGGTTGTGTGGGTGGTGGGTTTTACTGTTGGGGGATTGTTTGTATTTTTTTTACAGGTAAAAGAGCTGCTTTCTTTGGGGCAATGCCCTGCAAAAGGCCCTTTTAAGGGCTATTGGTAGTTTAGTTTAGGCTAGGGTTTTTTTTATTTTTGGGGGACTTTTTTTATTTTGATAGGGCTATTAGATTAGGTGTAATTAGTTTAAATATCTGATAATTTCTTTTTTTTATTTTGTGTAATTTAGTGTTTGTTTTTTTGTAATTTAGTTAATTGTATTTAATTAATGTAATTGATTTAATTGAAGTGTAATGTTAGATGTTAGTGTAAGGCAGGTTAGGTTTTATTTTACAGGTAAATTTGTATTTATTTTAGCTAGGTAGCTAGTAAATAGTTAATAACTATTTACTAACTATTCTATCTAGTTAAAATAAATACAAACTTGCCTGTAAAATAAAAATAAACCATAAGCTAGCTGCAATCTAACTATTAGTTATATTGTAGCTATCTTAGGGTTTATTTTACAGGTAATTATTTAGTTTTAAATAGGAATTATTTATGTAATGATAGTAATTTTTTATTTAGATTTATTTGAATTATATTTAAGTTAGGGGTGTTAGGGTTAGGGTTAGGTTTAGGGGTTAGTAAATTTAGTATAGTGGCAGCGACATTGGGGGCGGCAGATTAGGGGTTGATAATATTTAACTAGTGTTTGTGATGTGGGAGTGCAGCAGTTTAGGGGTTAATATGTTTATTATAGTGGCGGCGATGTCCGGAGCGGCAGATTAAGGGTTAATCATTTTATTTTAGTGTTTGCGATGTGGGAAGGCCTCGGTTTCGGGATTAATAGGTAGTTTATGGTATTACCTTTTAGAGCTTTAGTTATGAGTTTTATGCTACAGCTTTGTAGCGTAAAACCCATAACTACTGACTTTCAGTTTACGGTATGGATCTTGATGGTATTGGCTGTACTGCTCACTTTTGGCCTCCAAGGCAGACTCGTAATACCAGCGCAAAGGAAGTCCCATTAAAAAAGGACTTTTTGAAAGCTGCGTTAATTAAGTTGCGTTATGGCCAAAAAAGTGTGCGGTGCAACAAAACCTGCAAGACTCGCAATACCAGCGGTATTAGAGCCTTAAAGCTGCTTTTTCACTCATACCACAAAACTCGTAGTTCAATCTAGTCGAATATCAACAACCAGATGCAAATGCTTTCTGCTTAAAGGGACAGTCACCAGAATTTTTTTTTTGTTTAAAAAGATAGATAATACCTTTATTACCCATTCCTCAGTTTTACATAATTAACACAGTTATAATAATACACATTTTACCGCTGTAATTACCTTCATAGGCGTCACTACAGGGGGGCAAGTGGGGCAATTGCCCCCCATAGCAAATTCCTTGCCCCCCTATGTGCCCCCCCCACTGAACAGAGGAGGATCCAGGCAACCAACTTACTGACCACAAATATCACTGTGCAGGCAGCATCTCAGCTGCATAAAATACAAAGGGGCATGCAGCATTATCATTAATTTTGCATTAAAAAAAAAAACCTTAGAGTGTTCCCCATGGCTCCTATAGAAGGTAAGGAGCAGAATTCTGAGATACGCTGTCTTGTGGGTGGGGAATCCTGAGTCAGGACAGCAATGTACATAGGCTACATGGTGCGTGTCTGCTGGGACTCCTCCTCCTCAGTGCAGGAAGTGGCCTTCCCTCAGCTGAACCTGAAACCACTATTTCATGCCGAGCAGAATTACTGCACCTCAAACATAACGTTTGCTCTTAAAAATATATTTATTTCAATCCCCATGGCAATGGAATATGCCTGGAAGTAGGCAGGATTATATTCTCACTGGCTGGTGCTGTTATTTATTCAACACCTGTGTGCTGTGTCTTCTCTGTCACTAACAAACATGAGGGTTGGAGATGGGAGCTCTTGAAGCATAGCTGTAGTGCCGCATTGCAACTCTGATCCCTGAAGGAAGAAAACTTAAAGATTATTTTATTTAAAATGTATCATTCAGTGTCATTGTATTGTATAATTAATAAGATATTTTTCCTCATTAAGGATTCACCACATGGTTTGCTGCTTTATGCAGATAATTTGCACATAAGCAGCTAATAATGTTTCTCCTTTTAATAAAAGTCCCTTTTTATGGGAGGAGCACCCAAACAGGAAGCTGTGCACTGCCTTCCCTTCCCTCTCAAAGCAGACACTGCTCCCTCCCTCTGTGACTCGGAAGCTGGAGAAGCCTGAGTGGGCAGAGCATGTAGGAAGCTGCTTCCTGTGCAACAGAATAAGAAGAGTTCAGTATAGGACACAAGGCAAGTGAATTATTCATTTACACTAAGCAGATGCAGGCTAAACCTGTTTGAGTCAACTTGCTGTTTGTAGAGTTGGCTAAAATTCCCTCATTCTAGTTCCTCTTGCTGTTTTTCCAATTACCAAGTCTTTTCCTTTTGTGGTCATGGTGTCCCTAAGAGAAAGTTAAGTTCTTCCCAGACTGAGCCTCTCTCCCTTCCCTAGCCTTCATATTATTTTAGCCTAGGCAGGCATGTTTCTAACCTTAACACCTAACCCTAACATAAGGCAGACAAATGGTGTAGTATTAATATCTGTAAGAAAAGGCACTGCCTTTGTGTGTATTTGTGCAGCAGTTAGCAGCAATGTCTTATGGTGATCTGCAGAATGAATGCTTACTACATAAGAATACTTATAAAACTTCAGTATTTTTCTTGCTATGGCTTGACAAGTACAGGGCATACAAACTGCTTTTAGATCAGTGGCTGATATTTCTTTTTTTGTTTTCATAATTTTCTGTCTCAGTCTCAGAATAAGGTAATTTTTAAACTAATTTAGAATAAATTGGTCATTATCTCTGGGGAGGAAATAATGAATGGGGAGTACCTATTTTATCATCAGGCAATAGCAATCTCCTAAAACCAAGTGCAACAGCCTTTTTTCCTATTCTGAACTCACAAATATGCAGTAAAATATCCATGATTTCCAGTGTTCTATAGTGTTTATTTATGTTTTTCTTGCAGCACATACAGCAGCTTTTGTTGTATGTTACAATTTTATGAATAAAGCAATACATTTTTTATGAGTGAAATAGACATTATTTGGTAAAAGGGCTATTTAAAGGGATATTATAGTGCAAAAATTACAAGCTCTTAATTTGTTAGAGCATGTCATTTCATGTGTGTATGCAATGTAGTGTGTGAATATGTATGTGTGTATGCGGTATAGTGTGTGTATATGTGTGTGTATATGTGTGTGTGTGTGTGTGTGTGTGTGTGTATGTATATATATATATATATATATATATATATATATATATATATATATTTATATATATATATATATATATATATATATTATTTTTTTACCTTTCTCTAGTACATACATTCACATTTAACAAAAATATCCTAAATTACACAAATTCCATTATGTATAACCTACAGTAGAAAACATTATTTTTTTGAACTGTTTCAATAAAGTTTTACACTGACTACTAATTAAAGGGACAGGAAACCCCAACATTTTATTTCATAATTCAGAGTAAGGTATGTCATTTTATACAACGTTCTAACTTCTATTATCTAATTTGCTTTGTGTCCTTTGTTGAAAGTCATACCTAAGTAGGCCCAGGAATATAAATGCACTACTGTGAGCTAGCTGCTGATTGGTTCTTATTAAGATATTTTTTGTGGCAGTAGCCTGTGGTTTAAAGGGCTTCCTTAAATGTGAGCAATTGTTCTTCCAGTCCTCAGTATTACCCAACTGGCAAATACACACGCACACACATACACACACATAAACACTGACATATACACTAGAATTGACACCTTTTCTTCAAGCCAAACCACAACACTAATGGCAATCAGCAAAAAACTGAAAAAAAATGGATAAATCTGGATCACAACTTCATCTTAAACCTGAAGACATAATTTAAAACCCAAACTTTCCGGATCAATCCTGGACAGGTGGCAACTCTTACATATACACACACAAAGACTGACATATACACACAAACAAACACTGACACACACACATACACTGACTGCACACGTCTACCAAAAAATTGCAGCGTGGCGCTAGTGTTCGGGTTTGCCTTGAAGAAAAGGTGGAAACCCTCTCCAAGGCCCCAGCTAGAGCAAGGCCTAAGGCAGCTGCCTAAATATTAGTGCCCCCCCAGTTTTGACTATGGTATCTTATGTGCCCCCCCTATATTTTGTTCCTAGAGTTGCCACTGATTACCTTGCATCTAAGCCTCTGCAAACTGCCCCCTTATTTCAGTTTTTTCGATAGACTTTCATTTTAGCCAATTAGTGCTCGCTCCTAGGTAACTTCACGTGCATGAGCTTAATGTTATCTATATGAAACATAAACTAATGTTTGGGTTTCATATCCCTTTAATATACCTTTTTTTGTACAAGATAAGAGAATATGATGGATAACTTTTCTTCTGTACTATAATAATAATAATAATAATAATTATTATTATTATTATTTTCTACATATCTACCCTAGCCTAGTCTGTATTCAATATAGTAACATAATAATATAGTAGAAGTGGTTGATAAAAAGAAAAAAAAAAGGTAAACTTTCATAGATCCTCTTTGATCCCTTTTTATAATAAAAACCAACCAAGTCAACTGACACTATTACATTAAAAAAGCCTTACAAATTTAACAGAATAAATCATACCCTTGGATTTTGTTTTTAGAATGAACTAGTTCTAAGCTATTTTTAAAGAGTATCTATTGTATTTCCAGTCACTACCTCCCCAAGAATAGAGTTTCACAATTTAATTGATCTTATAGTCAAAAATCATGATTTGATGCTGGAGATTAAATCTGCTTTCCTGTAGCCTTAAAGTGTGAACTATTGTCACAAACAATTTTCTTAGAATAGCAGTGCTCCTGCCAACTCCTTACACAGACAGTAAATAAATATATACAGTAATCATATGTGTCTTTTCTAGAGTAAACAAATCAACCTCTTCTCATAGCTTAAACCCTTTATTCCCCTTATTCAATTTACAACACATTTAAGAACCTTTTCTAGTTCTTCAATGTCCTTTTTATATATATATATAGGCCACAAAACTACTCTATACTAAACACATTATATAAAGAAAGAATTATGCTGTTGTACTCAGTCCCCCTTTTAGGCATGCTAATATCTTAAATATCATATTAATCTTATTTCCTCTTTTCTCCATATAAAGCATTTTTGTTTAATTACTATACTACTGAAAACTCGCTAGCATCCACTTTCCAAAAATGGGGTTCATCACGATCCTTTATAAAAGCTTATCAAATTATTTAGCTACAAAAATGTTAAAAAGCCAACAAACTTTAATGGTCTAAGAATAATTAGATAAACTTTTCCAAAGGATTAAATTGACCCCTATATTGCTCCAACATCACTAACCTACTTTACCCACTACCATGTACAGTATGTGCAAGTTTAACTCCCTCCCAACATTCAAGAGAACAGCACCAACATTCAAAGAACTAATTAATGGTCCCAAAAACACCCAAGGAACCCCACCTACAATAAACAGACTTACCTAAATAAACAAATAACAAAGCCTCAAGAAATAAGCATAAAAAACAAAATAACAAAACATTATCTCCCTCAGTACAGGTTCTTTTTATGTGTCTTCAATTTATTTTACCTTCATTTATAGACAGCAAGGCATAGTTCTATTATTTGCTATATTTATATAACAAGTGTGGTGCTCTCACCATCATTTATAAATATTCTAAGTAATTCAGATTATTTAAGAAATGTAAAATTAGTATTGAGGTGAGAAGGCTAAATGTCAGAATCTGGCCTCTACTCTTCTTAATATTTAATTAGATTTACCAATAGGAAAAGAGGGACTTGCTTTAAACTGCTTGAATTCAGTTTAAAAAAATGTAAATGAAGGAATGAGATATAAAAGTAAGCTCTGGTCTAGGGTGGGGATGAGGAACACAGGGGATCATGTTGCTGTGGCCAAGTATCTCAAATAGATGCTCAAAACTAAATTAAAGAGAGGAATTAAATTTAGATATTTGTAGAGCTTTTTCATAGCAGTTGAAGGGTGACTCAAGATTATTTAGGTTGAATGGTTAAAAAAAATCTTTTAATTAGTAATGTAAAACATACACCACATATAAGACTTGTAAGGGATATTGTACTGTAAAATGTTATACCCTTTAATGTGTTCCCAACAATCCATTTAACCTGCTGCAGTGTGCAATTTTAAACAAATTTTTAATGTACTTCTGTTCTCTTGGAATTATTTGTTGAAGAGTCTACCCAGGGAGGCTCAAGTTTAGAATTGCCCTACTGGTGGATAGCTGATTATTGGTGGATGCATATATAAGCCTCTAGTTATTAGCTGACTAATGTGTTCAGCTAGCTCCGAGTACTGCATTTCTTTTTCATTTTAGATTTGTTTATTTCAGTAGTTAAAAGTTTTAAAATACCTCTTCATATAATTCTTAGGCTAATCTATGCTTTAAATACTCCTTTCTATCTTGTGTTTATTTATTGTTTAAAGTCCCTTCAACTATACCTTTTTCATAAGATTAATAAGTATTTGTCCCATTCTAATGATACTACTCATATTGAAAATCTATACTATAATTGCATTTGTACATGTCCGTCGCCGTCGGCAGTTGCACAGGCATCTTCAAAGGAATGTTGGCTGCGCACGCAGCCAAAATAATTCACCCGGTTGATTCCAAAAATGGCAGGGTGGTGAATGAATCTATCTTTCACCACCCTGCCATTTTCAGAATCCACCGGGATGCAGCGAAGGCAAACATTTCAACTTTTAATAAACGTGCATTTTTTTTTTATTATTTCTGGTGGTGTTTTTATGCGAGTGAAAGCACTAAGTAGCGCACCACTTGTAATCTGGCCCTAAATATATTATATTTTTA